>NC_056732.1:222793924-222981424 GCF_019279795.1 Protopterus annectens | reverse complement strand
GAGCATTTGAATAAACACTACCCCTCAGCTGAAAGTCTATTCATAGCGACACAAAGTATAAAAAAACTCTAAAATACAACTGTAAGAATTCAGATGACTATATCACTAAACACCACCATAATGCACATACTTTCATCCATCAGACTAGTGAACACCATCCAGTCAAATTAGCTGTTCCCACTAAACCTACTATGAAAATAAACACCATGATACAAACTCAAAAAAATAAGCTGAAATGCTAGCAAAATAAAACATTCCTCTAAATATAAAATACTAAGTAAAGCCGCTCTATCTTAAGCAGCAATATTAAACACTCAAATAATAACTCTGACTCTAAACTTGCTCTATATTGTTATAAATACCCACTTACAACAACCCACCATTACAACTTGCAGCCGATCAACATACCGAATTAGCAGGCATGAGCCAATCAAATAAAGCACTTTAACTGTACCTCCAAAGGGAATAAAATGACAACTACTTAGAAAAATACCAAAACAGCTCCAATCAAACCTAACATCCGGACTGTCATCAGCCCATATTGAATTCCTAAAGTATCCAACATCATATAAAAATAAATAAATAAATACATTTAATTACTTTACAATACTTCTATCAAAGAGAAAAAACTAAACGTAAACCCATAAACATCAAACTATATTAAACACATGACCATCTCAACATAAACCTAAAAATAATTAATTCACTAGGTGAATATAACAAACTATATATGCCAAGACATTCAGTTATCTCTAGATCTTAGGATGGGTTTCAACGAGACCCTCCCATTTAATCCATACTCTTTGTGTGCTTGGAGCTGCAGTACCCAAAACAGTTCCCTGCACTTGGTCTTATTAGAAACGTTGCCAAATCTAATGCCCTCAAACAATATCTCAATAGCCATAAATTGAAAACTATGTTCATTCCCTCTGTTGCAAACAGGTTTGGCTAGTGAGTTGCTGATATCATGTTATCTAACAATTCTAATGTGTTCTGTAATCCTCTCATATAACATTCTATTAATTTTTCCTACATAAAAACATGAACATATTACACATCTAGTTAAATAAACTAAATTCTTAGTTTGACAATTTGCTGTGACCCTAAACACAAATTGTCTACCAGTGTTTGGATGCTTAAACCTATTACTGCTGTCAATAAACTGACAGTAGCTACAGTTATCACACCATGTTGTTCCTTGGGTCACCATCTCAACACATTTTTTCTTTGGGTCCATAACACAGTAGATGCCTCAAAGAGCTTTTATTCTTAAAAACAAATTGAGGTTTTCTCCCTATAAAACCACTAATCCCACTATCTGACATCAAAACGTGCCAATTCTGTTTGATGGCTGCACATATACATCCAACATTACTGGAATAGCATATACAAACAGGTGGTGCAAACGTAACTGCATCCCTATTATAAACGCTGTCTTTCATAGACCGCTTATCCCTAGAGTCTGAATAAAAGGGTGCTACTACTGCCCCTTCCCGCATTGTCTGCACTCTATTCAGTTCAATATCTACCTCATGTTCCTTATAGTCCCTCACCAAAAACTCACTCCTCATTAAAGCCAGCTCTCTTTCAAAAGTATTCACATCATGTCTTAACCATGAGACCCTCATTTCTTGTCCTCTAAAAATATTCCTAAACACATTTAGGATGATTGTTCTTTCTATGTATAACATGATTACGATATACACTTTTCCTAAACCTATTAGTCACTAACCGATTATCAGTTGTTCTAACTAACTTGGCATCTAAAAACTCAATCTCAGTGTGTGACTCCTGCTTAATAAAACACAAAAATTTAGTGGTATGTTGTAAATACTCAAAAAATTAATTAGCTATTTCCCTTTAGGTTCATACCTTGTATTCTGTCCTCCTTTATCACTGACACTTGACTGCCTTCCTCAGGCAAATCCTCTATCCCGAGTTAGCCTCTGCCTTCTGCTTCCTTGTTTTGATTTGTTAACCTGCTTTCATATTCTCACTTCCCTGTCCATCTGAGCTTAAAGCCACAATTGTCATAACAGATTAGCAGCATCAGTATAAGAATATGTCTTGTCAGGACAACAGCTAGATTGTTGATTATATAGGTATTCAGTGTTCCTGCACTGATTTGTGATTGACTGACAGGCCATGATCAATGTGGTAGCTTATTTGTGTAAAATCATGTGTAATTAAAGCAAACTGCTGCTTTAGTGTCTGAAAATGTGCTTTTAATACATTTATGCTACATTTCAGAAGCAGATGTTGCTACATCAATATTAAGGCATTCTGAACCTCATTTGCCACAGAGTTAGTCATGAAAATGATGTAATTGTAAAGTACCTTTTTAGATCATGATTCGAAAAATCATTTCTAAGAGGACTGACATACAGCCAGTCCCTTACAAGCAGTACTTCATTCTCCCAGGTTTTCTCCATTCACTTCTATAGTCCCCTTTTCCATACCTCCATTCCCTAACTCAGCAAAAAAAAATGTAAACCTATGCACCGGTAATGCCTGTAAGACTGCTGTCATGCACCCTATGGCCTTACAGAGTAACATCACTTCCATGTGTTATGTACTTACTCATTTGTAGACCTTTCTGCAAGGACATTAGTTCATACATTGAACACTATAAGTTTTGCCTCTGTTTTCAAAATGTACCCGATGGATGCTGGCAAAGGTTAATCCTGCAGCTTAATCCAGCTTCCTCAGGCTCCTAGTTCTTCCCCTACTGACTCAGCCAAGGGCTATGATGGCTGAGTTTCCCACCACCTGCTCTCTGCTACTCCTAAACTACATCTTCCGGTCTCTTGCCCTCCTCTACCATGCTTTTCTATCTTCTGACTACCTCTTCCTACTAATTCACTTTTACTCCTCTGTCTTACTAAGATATCCACTCTTTGTGCTTCTTCTGCTTTCTCCCTACCTGTCCTCTTTCATTATTCATTTGGTTACCTTCGTCTTGCTTTCTCTGACTCTGCTTCCCTTTCATTAATCAGCTCTTCTGCCAGCCTCTGCCCTGCTGTCATATTGCATGTCTCTCTACAGCTCTCACTCTTGAGCTTCATTTCTATTTTCTACCATTTATACCCTCCCTGCTTCTAGTTTTCATCGCTTTCTTTCTTCCCTCCTAACTAATAGTCTCGTTTCCTGCTCGGTCCAGGCTATTTCTGTTTATGTTTAACTCTCATAACTGCCTCCTGTCTACTGTCTTCTACATAGTCCTCCTTACAGTAACCCTGTTAACCTTTCTTGTCCTGTACCTCTTGGCTGTGTCCTATCTGGCTACCCAGCTCATCACCATTTCTAATGTCCATATCTATATATGAAGTTCTAGAAGTCTTCTGTAGATTTCACATGCATGCCTATCTCAAATATCCCAAAACTCAACCTCTGCCTCACATCCTGGGTACTTCATCCCCTCTCTCCACCACTGTCTATATCACCCTGGTGTGTGTGTGTGTGTGTGTGTGTGTGTGTGTGTGTGTGTGTGTGTGTGTGTGTGTGTGTGTACATATATATATATATATATATATATATATATATATATATATATATATATATATATATATAAACTCTGACTTTTCTCTTTTCTCTTTGTAAGCCAGAAAACCAGATTGTATTCTTACCTGCCTTCACTGTTATGCATTATATCTTTATTATAAATTATATAAATTACTATTATTATTATTATTTCCTCTCATTTTTCCCAAATCTACCTATATTACATTGTTAGGAAAGTCAAAACTTTGATAAAACTAGTATTACAGAATATGCACTCGTGTCCTACCTATACTTTTTGCATGTTCAGTTTATAAACAATAAATTCAAATAGTAATAGAAAACATGGACAATTATACATCAAAATTAAATACTGTACTATACCTTTTACTTACATGAAAAATGATCTTGATTGCCATCAAGAGCTTTACTGT
Source organism: Protopterus annectens (assembly GCF_019279795.1). Taxonomy (NCBI): domain Eukaryota; kingdom Metazoa; phylum Chordata; order Ceratodontiformes; family Protopteridae; genus Protopterus; species Protopterus annectens. Next base: position 222,977,492 of record NC_056732.1, on the reverse strand, counting down.
TTTGGCCCATTTGTTTGTGTGAACAAAATTCCATGACACATTCATTGCCCTAGGCAAACACCTTGACTCCAGGAACAGTGCCATCATTTTCAGGGAACCAGTTTGTTGCTGTTGTCTGTTGTTATTGTTGCTATGCATTTTTTAATTATGCTGGTTATGCATTGAAGTAATCTGCTTATAAAAACGGTCTTGGTTTCAGGCAGGACTGATTTCCCCACTGCCCTGACATCACGAGGTACAAAGAATTCTACCCAACTCCTTGAGCAAGCAAGAATGGCATAATGCACCTTTCTGCAGAGAATTTATTTGAGTGGTTTACTCGTGACCTGAGTCTCAGTAAAAATAAGACCTTACAGTCTCAAGAGCATAAACACACCTGAGCACAAGCTTGGTCACCTCTGTGAAGCACATTGTATAACCTATACCCTGCTATAACTTCAATTATAGTAACAAAGCTTTAAATTATGCAAGTCATTTCACATGTAACAGTTTTCGAAATATTGTTTACATTTTCAGAATAATCAATAAGTCCAGATTGTTACTACCTCTCCTTACCATTGTATGGTCTTCCGCACACTTTGCTGGTGAATTTAAGTGTTTATAAAGAGCTCAGGGTCCAATATATCTCAAACAGTGAACTGTATCAATACCTTTTTTTGTTTTTGCTTAAGTGATATTTTTTGGCAATCAGTGCAAACCATACCCCAGAACAAATGTATTTGTCTGTAGTGGGTCCTCCTATTAGTAGTAGATTTCTACAAAGGAAAAGGCTACATTTATCTGTACATAACTGCACTGAGAGTTACATTTTGCACAACTATTGACTGACTCTACACTACAATGCAGAGTACAGTCCCTAATTTTGTCACCCTCCATCCCTAACCACCTAACAACACTTACCTTTGTACCTGCAAGTCAACGTAACTATCTTATTACTATGCAAGCAGTCCTACTTAAGTAAATATATACCTCTTGTTATCTATATTTTAAATTATCTGGCCTATAAACTTAGTGTATGTATATAAAGAACATATAATGGTACAGACTCATACTACTAATTCACATCATTAGTCCTAGGCAATCTAATAAAAAGTCTTCCAACTGCCAGATACAGATTAACAGAATTGCCTTGCAACCAAGGCCAACCCTACATGTAATATCTTGTATTATGAAGTTATATATTTAGTCTTCCCATTATTGATAGCGTCAGTAAAATTAAAGCCAGATTATTTGGAGATGTATCTCCGTGCAACTAACCAATAGCAATTTTCAGTGGCAAAACCCAACTCATAGGTTCATAGGTTTGACAGAGAAGCTTGTGGCCTGATGACCATCAGAAAGCTTGTTGCTGTAAACTCCATTTTAACTTTTTATTTATCAAGGTTATTTTATTTTTGAAGAAAGATAAACAAATTATAATGCTGGAAGAAAAACATAAGTGTATTTTCTCACACCATTTAGCACTTTTGTCTACATAAAATGACTTCTTGAAATGGGAGAAATAATAAAAACATAATATTTAACAAGAAACACCATATATCACACGACTTTGAATCTCTCAATAGCATTGAAGGCAGCAGAATATTAGACATGAGCAACAGAGTTGCCAATGTGTCTGCATTGCTAATATATTTCTGTTTGTATGGGAAGAGAAGTTTGCTTTTAAATGCCAACATTGGTTTAGTACTGTCACTTACTGTCACCTTATTGACATTTGTTTATGTTTCTTTTTTTTTTATCTGAAGGAGCAGTTGAGATTTGTTATTCAAAGTTATTGCTTTCTTGAATGCTACTACAAACTTCATGGCATTCACTTATAATGCCAGTAATGAAGGGGTGAAGGATAGTTGGATGGTGAGGTGGTGCAGTGGTAGTGCTGTCGCCTCACAGCAAGAGGTTCTCCAGTTCAATTTTCAGCTGGGGTGCCTTCTGTGTAGAGTCTGCATGTTCTCCCTGCATTCGTGTGGGTTTCCTCTGGGTGCTCAGTTTCCTCCCACAATGCAAGACATGCGTCTGGAGTGTTTCTCCCCAGGCCTCTGTTAAAAATTGGCTTGGTTCCAAGTCAGACTTTCCCGGTAAACAAATGTTAAATGAAGTTTCTTGATAAATATGTAAAACAAGATAAACTATTCCCTAGTATTAATAGAAAGAGCATAAACAGTAATATTTATGTGCATTTCAACAGAATACATCCTTTATATACCAAGAAAACTGTTGATAAGGAATAATTTGTGAGATGGAATAGATAGGCTGTTGATTAGTCCGATTACAAGCAACATAAAGAAGTATTTGCTAACTTTAAATCTAGCGCTAACCATTAAGCTATATCAGTAGTTTTGACAATGGAGTAGCCAGTAATCATGGTGGTATTTATTGCCTTCTGGTTGCAAGAACAGTGATGTTTTAACTGACATTGGGAACACTGCAGATGGCAGTTTAGCTATGACAATCAAACATACTTTGGATTCATCAGTTATTAAGCATATTTGTTGCTTTTGTTGACCAGGTTATTCCAATTGGCTGTAGTAGCCCCTTTTTAGAAGAGTCCCAAAGAGAAAAACCTGCAGTTACAAAATAGTCAATTGTATACAACAGAGTAAAATGTAAAGCTTAAAGTTACAATATGGACATACAGTAACTGAAACACAGCTATAATAGAGAAAATCTGCAATCAGTAAACTATAGAGCTATTTCATATTAGTACATGACAAACTGACTTATTCAGTGTGGTTTAAAATGTCAGACTACAATTTTTACATTTATGTCTAAGAGAAATAAGAGTGAGAAGGTGTGGGAGATAGGAGAAAGTAAGTACACAAGAAGAGTAGAAAGCAGAGAGTAGTTGAGGGAAGGTAAGTAGTATTATTTGTTAGGTAATATACAAAAAAAGAACGTTACAGTGAATTTGAGGTACATGTAGAATGGAGTGAGTATAAGATGAAATTTTGCTGGAGAGAAAAAGTCATCAGGGATTATGAAGAGATAAAAGAAGTGGCTTTAAGGACAAAAGGACAAAGAACAGCAGGACATTTACATTGAGAATTTGCTTTGTTGAAGTGTATAGAGGTAATGTATGTGTGTAACAGCCAGAGTAATCTAGCCTGGGGAGGAGCAAGGTATTGATGGTATTATGGGTTTTATGAATATGGAAGAGTTTGAGCAGGATTTGTTCATTTATAGACTTATAGGCTAAACAGAGGACACAACCCATTAACCTAAGAGTATACAAGAGGCAGATGAGCTCATCAGTGCAAAACTGTACCTTCTGGGAAACAAGAGTATCCCAGCACCTACTGCATAGATGATACTCCCACCAACATCAATTCTTTCATTACAAAACTAGACACATTTCTTGACAATGAGCTGCCTTTTGATAACCATATAACAACCGTTACTAGGAAACCATTCTAACTAACTCCAGCTAATTACCAAATGTATAGCTCATCTGATTGACTGCACTGAATAAAGGACTGATCTGGAATGAGTTGTTTCCAGGCTTCTTTCTTTCTTTGACCAAACCTAACCTTCTGGAAAATTCTCCATCAAGTAAATTTGCTTCCCAGCAGCCAGACAAGAAGAATACCTTTGCTTCACCACAGAGGCTAACATGGCACCAGTAACTAGCACTGAGCAAAAGAAAATGGTTCCACAGTGATATTTCTAATCCGAGATGTGACTGGCTCCTATGGCCGTAGGTAACCATAGGACTTTTAGTTTTACCTTTATAGTTACAGCGACAAACACAAATACAAAGATACACAACCCCCACCCCACACACGCAAATATGTGTGGGTATATATATATATATATATATATATATATGTACAGTGCATATAAAAAGTATACACACCCCGGTTAAAATGCCAGGTTTTTGTGATATAAAAATATTAGATGACAATAAATCATTTCAAAACTTTTCCCACCTTTAATGTGACCTATAACCCATACAATTCAATTGAAAAACAAACATATCTGTTAGTGAAAAAATATAAAAAATAAAAAAACATACAGTAAGCTGGTTGCATAAGTGTGCACACCCTTAAACTAATACTTTGTGGAAGCACCTTTTGATTTAATTACAGCATTCAGTCTTCTTGGGTTGGAGGCCAGCAGCATGGCACATCTTGACTTGACAATATTTTCCCACTCTTCCTTGCAAAAGCATTCAAAATCTGTCAGATTGTGAGGGCATCTCTTGTGCACAGCCTCTTCATGTCACCCCACAGATTTTCTATTGGATTTAGGTCTGGGCTCTGGCTGGGCCATTCCAAAACTTTAATTTTCTTCAGGTGAAGCCATTCCTTTGTTGATTTGGACGTATGCTTGGGGGTCATTGTCATGTTGAAAGGTGAAATTCCTCTTCATCTTCATCTAGCAGAAGCCTGAAGGTTTTGGGCCAAAAGTGACTGGTATTTGAAACTGTTCATAATTCCTCCACCTTGACTAACGCACCAGTTCCAGCTGAAGAAAAGTAACCCCAAAGCATGATACTGCCACCACCATGCTTTACCATGGGGATGATGCTCTTTTGGTTAATGGAAGTGTTGTTTTTGGGCCAAATGTACCTTTTGGAATTGTGGCCATAAAGTTCAACCTTGGTGTCATCAGACCATGACACAACTTCCCACATGCTTTTGGGAGACTTGATGTATTGTTTTGCAAATTTTAGCCAGGCCTGGATGTTTTTCTGTGTAAGAAAAGGCTTCTGTCTTGCAACCCTACCCCATAGTCCAGACATATGGAGAATACTGGAGATTGTTGTCACATGTAGTACACAACCAGTACTTGCCAGAAATTCCTGCAGCTCTTTCAGTGTTGCTGTATGTCTCTTGGCAACCTCCCTGACCAGTTTTCATTTTGTCTTTTCTTCAATTTTGGAGGGACATCCAGTTCTTTGCAACATCACTGTTGTCCCACATTTTCTCCACTTTTTGATGACTGTCTTCACTGTGTTCCATGGTATATCCAATGCTCTGGACATTTTTTTGTACCCTTCTCCTGACTGATACCTTTCAACAATGATATCCCTTTGATGCTTTTTAATCTCTCTGTGAACCATGTCGTTTGCTGTAGCAGGCAACTGAGTAAATGTCAGGAAAATCCTACTAGGACAGCTGAACTTTATTTGGGGTTAATCAGAGTCTTTTTAATTGATGGCAGGTGTGTACCCAAGAAGACTGAATGCTGTAATTAAATCAAAAGGTGCTTCAACAAAGTATTAGTTTAAGGTTGTGCACATTTATGCAATCAGTTTATTGTACATTTTTTATTTTTTATATTTTTACCCTAACAGATTTGTTTGTTTTTCTGTTGAATTGTACAGGTTATAGGTCATATTAAAGGTGGGAAAAGTTTTGAAATGATTTATGGTGGTCTCATTTTTTTTATATCACAAAAACCTTGCATTTTAATGGATGTGTACACTTTTTATAGCCACTGTATGTATATATCAAACAAAACGCAACACAGTTGCACATACACATTTTCAAATTCCAATGCATGATAAAGATAGAAACAAATGACAAACTAGCACTAATTGGAAAAGGGAATTGCTGCTTTAATTGGAGAATATTCCTCAGACTGAGGTTTCACCAGACAAAGGCTTTTGACAGACATGTTACGAAAGCTTTTGTTTGATAAAATAGCAGTCTGCAGAATATTCTTCCCTTAAAGTTGCAATTTCCTTTTCCAATTAGTGCTGGTTTGGTTGTGGTTTGTACATATTTATATCTATATAAATAAATAGCTAGATCAACTATTCTGTTTTTAGATGGATTTCAGGTATGTCATGTTATCAAATTCAGAGCAAATCAATGGTTGCTATGCCTGGCTTTCTTTAACATGAATACAGCATTTTAATGGCATTTTCCCAATTGTCACTGCTACGGAAATGTAGAGTTAGTAAGTATAAGTAAGGTAGTGTGGGGGCAAAACCCCTATGTTGGGAGGTATAGGGTACAGCCCTCCCCTATACTCTTAAATAAATGTGTTTGTATTTTTCATTATGCATATGGTTAATATGCTGGGCAAACATTTTAATATTTAGATAAGTATTTGTGTGTTTTATTTATTTATTTTTTGTTTGTTTGTTTTGTAGTATTAACTGTAGTGGGAAGCAGCTTTAGATTGTAAATGGCTGTGTCTGACTTTTTCTGGGATCACCACTGTGTGGTATTAACACTGGTTGTGATGTGTGTTTCAGTGCATTCAGTGTTTCACTATTGGTTTAGTTAACATTTTGTTCCCATTGATGTGTGTGTTGTGAAAGTTATCAGCAGACATTTAAGAGTATATGTGTGTGTGTGTGTGTGTGTGTGTGTGTGTGTGTGTGTGTGTGTGTGTGTGTGTGTGTGTGTCTGTGTGGTATATCTATATTTAAACACATAAAGCAGTGTTGCAGCAGTTAGCATTTTTGCTTCACAGCAAGAGGTTCTCTGGTTCATTTCTCAGCTGGGGTGCCTACTGCATTTGCATGAGTTTCCTCCTGGTGCTCTGGTTTCTTCCCACATTCCAAAGACATGCGTCTGGAGCATTTCTCCCCAGGCCTCCACTAAAAATGAGCTCCGTCATAGTCGGGCTTTCCCAGTAAACAAATGATAAATAAAATAAAATAAAATAAAAATAAATAAATAGTCTGGATCCTTCCAGGTCTGGTTGAACTTTCCACTGTCTCCAATGTGGCTCTGTGTGGACAAAACATACTCTCTGTCTCCGTCTTCACCTGGGGTGCTTATGACATTGTGCTCAAACTTATCCCTTGGAAAACTATTTTCATGGTGTACCATTACACCCCTAGATGCCTAGAAATTGCTGGATATCACATCCCATTTCCTCCATGATCTGCCCAAGATACTGCACACCAGTATATATATAATATATATATATATATATATATATATATATATATATATATACACACATATATATTCACCAGAAAGTCCTCCAGATAGTCCACACATCAAACAGTGTTCAAACTGCCCCACAGTCATATATACAGCCTCTATGATGTCTTCATGATGTACATGACTTTCCTTTGGCACAGCTTTTCTGCAAAACATGTAAAAATAGTGCATAATGTTTACAGCATGAGGATGTTGGCAAACCTGTCAGAAGCTGACACTGACTCACAACAGATATTCACTACATACACTCCTGTCAGTCCCCGTATGTACACGTACTATGGTGAGATCCCACTTGCAATCATATGTACAATGTTGTTGATGTAATAGTTTCAGGCCATTGTCACATGCAGATGCACATTTAATAATAGGGTGCACACTCACAGCTATATACAATAACAAAAGTTTGATTCAGTCATGTCTGTACCATTCAGTGAAGTTGAATGTTATCAACAATAAACAGGGCCGGCCTTAGCTGATATGGTGCCCTAGGCGAAGTAGTGCTCTGGCGCCCTTTAAGCCCCACCCATGTCATATTCACGAAACACCCCTATGAGCCATGCCACAGGTTGGTCACTCCCCAAGAAAGCCAGTCCAGTCATTTTCTTTAATTATTTAAATGCATAGAAGAAAGGATACCTATGGCTTTTGTCACAGAGAAATGTTCACAGGCAGGGTTTGGGCGGGGCTTGCTACTGCGCATCAGGTGGGTTAATACACTTCAATTTCACCCTTTTTAGGGTGTGTGCATTTTGCCAGAGGCAACAAGTCAAGGATGTTGTATTTGCTGAAGTCTGTAGCAAAACTGTGCCATTTAATTTGAAACAAGAGATGTGAAATACCCTGTGCTTAATGGTTTTAGGAAGTCGCTTGACTCATTTGGTTAGTCTTAATTGTAGTAATCCTGATTCTACTGAGTATATACTTTTCTATATATGTTTGTCTTTACATATATAATTTGTACCTCTGCCTATTTTAAAGCGGCAAAATTGAAGTGTATTAACCCACCAGATGCCCCGCCCAAACCCCACCTACGAACATTTTGACTGCACCGCCCACCGTTTGACTAACACAAGGTAATATATGCAATATCTGTGAATGCAACCAAAACAAAAGTTAATCGCACAAAAAGATCCGACTATAATCCCATTCCTGCGCAAACTCAGTGGTGGGTTAATGAGAAATTTGTGCTTTTCCTAGAAGTCTGACCCTGGTGACGAACATGAAATATCATATACAGAGAACCTCCACAGCCTTGCAATCTGAAAGCTTGCATCACATTTGTAGGCTTCTAGGCCCCCAAGCCTTTCTGTGTTGGAGGGAAGCCTTCTAGCTTAATTTTGTTTCTTAGAACTAGCCAGTTTTTTGTTTCAGCACTTGTTCAGAACTTATTTTAAGCACTAAATAAGCTACAAATTACTACAGCACTCAACTTTCCTCACTGTCTAGTGGAAAACAGTTTCTAGTACTTAACAAATAAGCACCTATCCAGGCATGTCTAAGGGTCAGCCCCCGGTGTTTCCTCCTGTCTACCTGATGAATCTGGGCATCTTGGGACAATGCAGTAATTGCCTCATGTACACAAGCAACCCTCTCCTCCTACCACCCAATACTACAACCTGTGAGAGATGCACTTATATAGCCAAACTGGAAGCAAAGCTCTCTTCACCCAAGACTGGACTAGACAGTCAAGAGGAAAAGGTAAACACTTGCACCACACCACACTCAGCACATAGTCCCTCAAAATCTATACCACCAAAACACACACATAGAAACACAAAACACACACCTACATTCGTGGAGGCTCTCAGTAAAAACCTGCCCAAGCAACAGGGACCTCCAAAGCAGAAACTCTAGCAACCTCCACCCCCCAACACAACCCAAATGCCACACAGCCCACAAACTCAAGTGTGCCACTCAACCACATCCCATAAGGCATAACAACGTACCCAACACTCTAGTCATAGGTGACTATAGTCAGGCACACTGATGTTCCACTCACCAGGCTAATCAAGGAGGAAGTTACTGTCAGCTGCCTGTCGGGTGCCAGGATCCACCACATAACACATGCACTCAGGTCACTCCACAACAAGTACAAATATGACTCTGTCATTGTCCATGTTGGTGTGAATGACCTGAGACGTACCTCCTTGGACTACATGAAAAGGGACATGGAGGAGCTGTTCGATCTTGTAGCCCAGGCAGGTATGACCCTAGCCCTGAGTAGCATCTTGCCATCACCCAGAATGATACCACAGTACAAGGACAAAATGATTGACTTCAGCAATTGGTTAAGCTTCTGGTGTCATTCTAAGGGGATTCAGTATCTGCCTGCCTGGGATGACATGATCGACAAGCCACGATGCTTTGCCAGAGATGGCCTGCACCTGTCTCCCCTGGGATTCCGGATACTGGCCAAGGCTCTAGCCACCCTTATAGTGCCTTTTTTAGGCAAGGTTTAAATGACAAATTCACCACCCTAACAGGTACAGGCAAGAAGAATCTGAGGGTATTGCTACTCAATGCTAGAAGTCTAAACCTCAAAATGCACTCTCTCGAGGCACTCCTTAAAATGGAGAACATCGACATCTGTGCAGTGACAGAGACCTGGTTCAAGGCTCCAGAGTGTACCCCTGCATTACCAGGCTATAATTCATACCACACCTTTCGGCCACCTAACCTGGACTGAAACACTAAAGGCGGAGGCGTGTCCATATTCATTAAGGATATCCACACCTCCAAGCTAGTTGTTCAGCATAATGCATTCGAGATTATCCAAGTTCAACTAACTCTGGGCAAGACCACAATTCAAATTGTAGCTTGCTACAGATCCCCCACCATGCCCCAGGATTCCCACTCCTCATTTCTTAATACACTGGAAAATATTAGGGTACAACCTAACACCCTAATAATGGGCGATTTCAACTACCCTACCATTAACTGGGAAAACTACTCATGTATCAACTCTTGTGCTCAACGTTTATCTGGAATTTATAAACTCCAATGCCATGGATCAAATTATCCACACCCCCACCAGGGGCAGCAATATCCTAGCCCTGGTTATTACCAACATAGGCAACCGGTGCTCCACCCCAGAGGTCAGTTCCTCGTTGGTCAGATCTGACCATAAGCTAATCACCCTAGACATCCACATCCCTCCCCCACCCCCCATTAGGGAAACCACAGTAAAAAATTTCTCCAAAGCCAACTTCACGCTTCTTAAGACAGAAGTGGCAAACTTCACGACACCCATGCTGATGGGCAATAGAGGTATGACTGCTGAATCCTACACAAATGCACTTTATAAGCACTTACATAAGTGCATGGATCGTGCAATCCCTAACAGAACCAAGATGCTATCCTCCAAAAAAAGGAAGCTAATCTGGTGGTCCCCTGCCATAATCAAACTCTACAACAGAAGAAAGAAACTGTTGCAAAAAAAAGAGTAAAATCCCATGATTGGAGAAACTCCCTGGTCAGCTTCAGTAAGAAGCTGAGATCCCTCATAAAATCCTCCAAAGCTAGTTATGAAAACAAAATCGCCACTGTCTCTAAAGACAACCACAAAGCATTCTATAGCTATGTGAAGAATCTCAATGGCAACACTCAGACCTGCTCCGAGTTACAGCACAATGGCACTAAATATACAGAACCAACGGATATTGCCAACATCCTGGCAGATAGGTTCAGTGCTAACTTTACCCCTCTGTCATCCCCTAAAGGGCCCATCTCTATACCAGAAGAATGCAAAGTTCCTGTAATCACGGCTGCACAGGTAAAAAACACACTATCCAAAGCTAAGAACACAGCATCCATGGGACCTGACGACATCCCAGGCTGTGTTCTACATGAACTACAGAACGAACTGGCACCCCACCTAAGTACCATGTTCAATCATAGCCTCACCTCAGGCTATGTGCCCACTGAATAGCGCACAGCGACAGTTATCCCACTCCACAAAGGGGGAGCCACCACAGACCCCAGAAACTACCTCCCCATTAGCCTAACAAGCCTGGTCTGCAAGGCTATGGAGCGTATCATCATGGAACTTATAAACAATGACATTGGTCATCTCCAGACTCAGGACCCCACCCAGTTCAGGTTTGTAAAAGGCAGATCATGTCTCCTAAACCTGATTGCAGCAGTCACCAAAGCCGTAGATGAGGGTAAGGTGGTTCACACAGCCTATCTAGATCTCGCCAAGGCTTTTGACACCACCCCTCACTCTGGAATTATAGATAAACTCACTAAACTAGGTATAAATCCCTATGTCACAAGATGGGTTGCCAACTGGCTCACTGACAGAACCCACACTGTGAAAGTAGCAGACTCCAAATCCAGCTTCAGACCAGTGACAAGTGGAGTACCACAAGGTTCAGTCCTGGGTCCTCTCCTCTTTGGTATCTACTTCTCTGAAGTACAGGCCAACACGAAGGTCTTCGGCTAACGAAATTTGCAGATGACTGCAAACTAGGAGCCATAATCAAAACTCCAAAAGATGTGGACATCCTACAAAAGGGGCTTGCTGAGACAGATGCCTGGTGTCAAAGCCATGGCCTCAAGCTCAATGCCAAAAAGTGCATTGTCATTCCTTTTGGTAAAAACTCAGTACCCATGAACTACCACATAGGTGGTAGTCTACTTAACACCGAAAGTGTGATAAGAGACCTTGGGACACAGGTGGACAGTAGTCTCTCCTTTGATAATCACATTGCCACAGTAGTCAGGAAATCCTTCTATGTGGCACACCTCATCACAAAAGGTTTCTCATCCAGGAAAAGAGGTCATTGTTCCCCTCTACTCGTCACTCAGACCCATTATAGAGTACAATGCCCCTTTTGGTATGTACCTCACAAGACATCTACAACAACTGGAAAGGCCACAGAAATACCTCACAAAGAGGATTACCAGCCTCAAAGAGATGCCCTATGCAGACCGTCTGAAAAAACTGCAGCTTTACTCCATTGCATATCACCTACTCAGAGGTGATCTCTGCCTAACACACAAAGCTATGTCAAACCCAGAGCTTTTAGACATGCTCCACTTAAAGAAATCCCAATCCTTATGAGCTACACGCTCTAGGGACCTAAACCTCATCACCACAATAAACAGAACATGCTGGAGGGATAGATTCCTGCCCCAGAGACTTTCCATACTCTGGAACAAACTACCTATCTATATCAAACAAAGCTCCTCATTAGCACTCTTCAAGAAAAATCTTGATGATTGGATGGGAGATAGGAAATTCACCCCGGGGATAACTTCTGTGGCTCTGCTCAACAGTGGCACAGGAAAATAATTTTCTTGGGTGGCAAAAGCCAGGGTACCTTTGGCTAGGCTTATATAGGCCCTAGGGCCAACAGCCTAGCACCTACCTATAAACCTATGAACATGAAAGGTATATATGAACAGTGCGCCTTCTGACCATTCTTTAACAATACTAAGATTGAAAATGTTGCAGTTGTCTGATACAGTTCAGTATTATTTGCTTCACAAGACAATCACTTCATTCCACACAGGCTCCATCATAAATTCAGTATAAAAATTATTTAACATGTTTGCCAGAATGGCTAATGCTTTCATCTCGTAAACACAACATACAGAGTTTGGTTATGGCCCGAAGCTGCTAGGTAGTCTTAAAATGGCAATTCAGGGCAGTCAGCCTAGTCTAAACCTGTAAGCAATCACGGTAGATAAGATAAATGATCATGAATCATACTTTGACAGCATATCCCATTTTGCAAGCATAAAACAATACAATTTAATTGTGTGCTTCCTAGTTAACATTCTTAGAAAGTGCACAGCATTTTTTTTCATTTGGTTCGAAATCGTTCCACACAGGAAGACCAGAATCATTCCGCTGATATATCCCAAAACTTCGATCGTCTGTTATAGAGCCGATCTATAAATACACACTGAGGTGGATCCTTTAAATGGCAACACAGTAAGCTATAATAGCACTGGCGTATCAAAAAAAAAAACAAAGTATACCGGAAATTTAAAATAAAGTCTTTGTACGGCCAGTGTTAGCAGGATGCCAAAAGCAGTTCCAGTTCCACTGAAGTTGTGACGATAAGTAAAAGGGGAAAACATGCATATCAGCAGCCCGCCCAACAAGCCACCACGTCCGCATAAGATGGTACACACACAGTGCCCCGAAAAACAACTGAAGTTACCACTAAACCTCATCACCCAAACTAAATGTGGAGGCCCTAAGGCTCTTTCCTGGTTTGTCAGTTTCTGTCTGTAGAAACGTGTGCACAGGCTTGGGCGGCAGTGAAATTTAAAAAAAATAAATGTTGTTGTTTTTCGGCTTTTCACGGTTAGGGGTCATCACAGCAGAACTCTGGTTCGTAAACTGTGCCCTTTCGAGGCCAAGGAGGGCGCAATTGCTAGCCTCTATGGGCGGCAGTGAAATTTAAAAAAAAAAATGTTGTTGTTGTCTTTTCAGCTTTTCCCGGTTAAGGGTCGTCAAAACAGAACTCCAGTCCGTAAATTGCGCCCTTTTGAGGCCGGCCTGTATGGCGCCCTCCGGCCGTGACAATCAAGCAACATGACGCTCAGGCTGGTAACATGCACAGCATGTGGTTGTCAGTGTAATGCATATGTGGCATGCACAAGGGACAGCAAGTTGATGCATAGATACATCAGAGTGTGCCTACAGTCTGGCTAAGACATATATGGATACAAACATACATATAGAGATGCTACTTATGTTGACATGCAAGGACTGCTGCCACTCCTTGTAGGTGTCTTTGGAGGTTCAGCAGTCATTTGTATCTATAGGATGCAATACAGATTATATCTAATGTTACTGTCTATGTAAATCTATATATGTATCCTGTCTTGAACCATCCCTACACTGCAAAGGTTATCTGGAAGACCATATAAAAGCAGCTTGGCTCCATTTTTGACTCTGAAGGAGTCTTGGCTTTATTTAAAGTTCATTCCAAGGTTGCAGCAGCAGTAGGACAGTTTTTACCTCAAGTGATTTAAAGATCTGTTAATGGCATAAGATCAGAAGTGCTATTCTACACTGCTTCTCCCTGATATGTCTTTTGCATTTGTTGTGGTGGATCTGATCCTTTTGAAGTTCTTGAAACCAGCTCGGGGGCCCCTACTACAGTCTGAGATTGATCTGCATTCTACCGGTTATGGTACATTGAAGAGATGATCTCAGAAGTCAATTCTTTCTCTCCCTGCCCAACAGCTGTAGTAAGGGAACTTGGTCCTTTTAGCAGTAGACCTATTTAGCACCCTGTCATGGCTGTCTATATGCAATCTTTATCACTGAATGAAAGCTTCTATACTGTAAACTTTGCTTACCTTTTGTTCCTACCTTCTAAAAAAGTAGTTAAAATACTTATTTTAAATAGAATAGCTTGACATTTAAGCAGTTTAATCTGTTGATAATTGATTGCAATCACTTAATGACAGTTGTGTAAACTGTTAAAAGTTTTCTCAAGGTTCTGCTTGCATACAAGTTGGCACCCAATAATTTGTTCCACCTTTTCTCCACTTCTAACTTGTCCGCGGGATTCTTTATCATGTCCAGTACATTTTATTGTGTACATGCTGCTGCTTTGTGACAGTTTCACAGAGACTTCTGTACTATCAGTTATACCACTGACGGCTGGCTATAAGACTTCTTCCCTTGTAAGCACATGCATCACTCAGATTGCTCATCCAAAACTGTTGCAGTGACCTTTAATGCCACATGTAAGCCCTCCACAAGTCCAATTTTAACTCTCCCATGTTGTTTACATGAATCATAGGCTGGAGTTTGTGTCTAATGTATGTGAACTCAGAATGATGCTTGATGCCTGGCTATCATTTTAGGACCAGATGTCAAATGCCACCAGCACTGGAACAGCATCAGTGTTATTTATATCATACTATCAGAGGCTTTACCAGTGGTTGTGCTGACTCTGGTTATCTCCTGTCTGGACAATTTCAATATATTTTACCTGAGGCATCCAAATGCTCATCTTGTCAGTTTGTGGAATATGTCTAAGCTGGCAGTATAGCTCCTTAATGGGTACTCAAAGTTCAGTCATATCACACTTATCCTGTATTATCTGCATTGCCTCTGTGTTAAGCATAGAATCATTTTTAATATTCAGCTGATATTACCTATGGATTGATTCTTGGCTGATACTGAGATTTATATGACACTGTCTAGCAGATAGCCTTGTCTCTGGAAAAATAATATTATGTTTGGTCCACAAGGAACAAGAAGTTTAAATCAGAGCCATGGTACCTTTCCTACAACATACGACATAATTTTGTTATATGCACAAAAAGTCAAAACCATAACATGCATCTAATACTTTATATGAACTAACACATAGTACAAAACAATCTGCATAAGCATTTTGATGATATGCTGTCTTTGGCAGCTAAAGAAGGCTACCTACACAAAGTAAGTTGTATCAATTATTTTTCTGTGAAAAGTGTTGTGTGTGTGTCAATGTTCTTCATTTTTGTCCATATGGTGCAGTCAGCTCATAACACCAAAAATAATCCAATTTAGAATGCTAGTAAAGAAAAAAGAACAACTGAAGTTAATATTCTTATGTCACTGCTAAAATTAATGTGCATATATCACGGCATCTTTAGTAACATTATTTTGGTTTCGATAACTGTAACTCAATGGAATATTTTGGGAAGAGATTGCAGCTGATTATTAGCTGTAAAATGAATATTTTTATGCAAAGATGGCCCTGCAAAATGTACTATGAGCTTGCTACTGAAGTTGTGATATGTAGGTCACAAGGGAGAAATTGATGGCATTTCTAATTACACAGGTTGTGATCTTAAAGGAAGCAATCTACTTGAAATGTCAGTGACTATTACCTGTCAAATAAATGTATCCAAAAAAAGAACAGTACAATGATTTGAGGACAGCTACCTTGTCAAGGAGATAACCCAGTTTCTCTTTTTTTCCCTTTGTGTTTGAACAGCAATATTTCATCCTGCTGATTTTGACAGACGGTGTGATCACAGATATGGCTGACACTAGAGAAGCTATCGTGCATGCTTCTCATCTCCCAATGTCAGTCATTATAGTGGGCATTGGAAATGCCGACTTCAGTGACATGCAGATGCTAGATGGTGATGATGGAATTCTCCGTTCGCCAAAAGGAGAACCTGTACTTCGTGACATTGTTCAGTTTGTGCCATTCAGGAACTTCAAACATGTAAGTTCTCTTAGTGTTACACGTTTTATTTATCTGTTGCAAAATATTAAAATGTTTTATGTCACATCTCAAGCATCATCTTTCTTTAGCTGTATTTTCAGAGTTAACTGCCTGCTTCGCCCAAATGACATCTGCTTTAAATCAAAGAAAAGTGCTATTGCCTTGAATTTATGATCTCCTCACATATTGTAATATGGCCAGCATGTAAAGCAACACTTATTTTCTCTGTTGTTGCGGAGTATTTTGCAATATTTTAACCACAATGAGAAGAAAGGCAGAGCTACCCATTCCTAATATTATAGGTAATTTATTCAAACAATGAAGGAGTGCAAAGTATCTACACTTTTGAAAGGTCTGAAATGTAAGATGTAACAGAGAAATTCCTAAGAGGGTCAAGGTTAAACAGGATCATAGTTCATCTTAATATGGCTTCCATAGTGTAATATACTGACTGCTTTTGTTCAGTACAAAAGCCCTTGAGATGAAGATATGACATAAGACATAAAATAAAAAGTATAAATGATGACTAAAAGAGCATCAAATGTAAAATCTGCATATATGACATGTACCACGGTTATGGAAACAGCATTAAGGCACCTCAAGTAACTTACCACTTAAAGGGCTAAAATTTATGTCAGCACAGCACAGGTGAAGAGTACCTTAGGACCAGTTCAGAAGTAAGTCTTTTCCTGAAGGTAGATGCCTTATTTACCTACGCAACTTAAGATATCCATATAAGCTACATATATGATTTTGTGTGTGTGTGTGTGTGTGTGTGTGTGTGTGTGTGTGTGTGTGTGTGTGTGTGTGTGTGTGTGTGTGTGTGTGTGTGTGTGTGTGTGTGTGTGTGTGTGTGTGTGTGTGTGTGTGTGTGTGTGTGTGTGTGTGTGTGTGTGTATGTGTATGTGTGTGTATGTGTGTGTGTATAAAAGTAGTCAGTACCAAATCCCTCTGTCATCCGTCCAGATGTTCTACAATATCTGTAAATAGACTGACTTGTCAATGGGATATTTGAAAGGTGCGTTCTGCAGGTCCCCATCTGTCAATGTTATCATTCTTTGGTGTCATTAAAAGTCAGAAACACTTAAAAAAGTCAAATACCTTAATACTTGTATGTTTCTTAATATTTGTTACTACACATTCACTTATTTCTATCATGGGTACTTGCCCTTTCATGCATTTAAATATTTGCACTAATATTGTATATGGAGTTTTATTTACCTTATGCCTTTGTTTTTCCTGGGCTAAACCTAAAATAGATCCATATTGATTAGAATTCTACCCATTCAATAAATCTATATAAATAGAGTACCTTACATGCTTAACTGCATACATTTGTATCTTTATTTTTTAACTTAATCATTTCATGTTTCTGTAACAGAATTCATTAAGCTTGTGACACTTGAGTAAGTTATTCATATATACATAGCTACCTAGAGCAATACCAGAAATTACTTTACATTGCTCAGTTTCAGACTGAAGTCACAATGCATATGATGTTGAATCATATTATGAAAGTTAATACAGAGTAATGCTGTATTAACCTATAACTGTATCGCATGTGGGGAGGGAGTAAACACTATGATAGATTGTACCTAAAACTAAAGATTATTACTCGTCCTACAATACATTAAAAGGTTCCATGATAAAGGGTACAAACAACAGCTTGCAAGTTGTAAGATGAAATTCAAAGTAGAATTCCAAATCCAATGTTTAAAGGGATGCAAAAAAATATAGATGCCCAGTGAGGGTTTTACATCTGCACCCTCTTAATTAACATAGTCATCTCCATGGTTAAAAGGAGGCATGTAGCAGACTGGCAAAGAGAGTATTTTCACAGTCAGTAGCATTTGCTGCAGCTACCACATACTGCTGTGTTAAAGCATGCAGTCAGAAGTGTGTATGAAGCATCTGCTCATTTTGAAGATTAAAGTAGCTTGCTGCCATACATAGAATGAAACCATTATAATGATGATGGCCTAACTGGAGGTCATTTGTAGCTGCTATACACTACACATAGCTTAACGACTAGGGCAAACACTACACAGTCTTAATATTGTAGGAGGCAAATACTTGTTTTAGTAAGAAACCTGCTGCTCTCCATTTTGTGCGACTATAATTAAAATAAGAGGTTGCACTTAGTCTCCATAGGAGGGTTGAAAGTTACACATTAAAGTGTTCTCACAGACATTAATACCTTTCTATGCCTATTGTTATGCAGCTTTTCCTATATCATTATTCTTCTAGTTTGTATGATTATGGTACCTGTGCTACTAAGTGTTGGCATTTGTAACACAATAAAGGATAGCGTAAGGTGCCTACATCTCTCGTAAAATACATGAGATTTGGGTACTGGATGGTTCTATATTTCACTTGAGGCAGAAACATAACAGTAATCTACATAGTGCTGACTCACTTGTTTCTAATAAGACAATGATGTTACTTTTAAAAGAACATATGTACTAAATTCACATTTCATTATATGAACATTGAAAATAGAAACATGGGAACTCAGCTAAAGTTCTCTTAATGTTTAACTACCTTACTTAGCTTAACTCTTACAAAGCAATAGAAAATGGAAAGGAAATACTGATACAGAGAAATGCACGGAAAATTGTAGGAAGCCCATACACAGTTCCAGTGATTCTCAAAAGATGACCTTCCAATCACTGCAAGAATAATCTGTAAAATACTTGTTATTCTTTAGTATACCAGTAAATAACAGCAATGGGTGGGCACTGTAAATGCTGGTGAAATAGCTGTACAGAATACAAAACATTTAAGTTTCAAACCTCAACATTTCATACAGATGGAGCATCATTTAAAGCTCCCATTCTAAATAAGATATTTTAGTAAACAGCTCCAAAAGGTAAGTACTTAATTGGTTTAATTAGAGCTCCACAAGCTTAACAAAGCATCAACATGTAGAAGACTGGGTGCTACAAAAGTGCAGTACCCTAAAGAATAGGTGCCCAGTAAAAAAAATCCCTACATTATAACATTGTCTTGCCCTTTAACACAGGTAAATATTATAGAACCTGGTTTAGTACAAGCCTCTCATAGGTCCATAGGTGTTTACTAGGCTAATGACCATAAGGGCCTTTTTAAGCCTAGCCATGCATCCCAAATCTCTGACAAGTTCTGATACCCTTGATAAGTGTAAGCATGGGCCTGGAAGAGGAACCATTTACAGGTTACCTGTTTGCATTAGAGACATAGGTGCCAAACCAGGGATGAATTTCCGGTTTCCCATCCAATTGCCCAGGTTGCACTTGAATTGCATTAGGGAGGAACTCTGCTTCACATAGGTGGGGACCCTGTTCCATAAATGGGGTAGTCTCTGCAATACATACCTATCTCTCCAGCAGGTCCTATTTATATCACAGGAAAGGTTTAAGTCTTTAGAATGGGTAATTCTTCTACTGTTTGTTTGGTGAATATGCATGAGGTCCATCAGAGTGGGGTCTGACAATGCCAGGCATAGATCTCCCCTCAAAAGCCTGTAGGAGACAGAATACAGGGATAGGGCCTTGAGGCGGTCTGCACAGGACGTATTACTTATGCCCTGTATTCTTTTAGTGAGGAACCTCTGTGGTCATTCCAGTTGTTGGATGTGCCTGGTGAGGTACATACCAAATGGGGTATTGTACTCAATGATATGACTGATTAATGCCGAATACAGTGGAACAATAACTTCCTTGGACTTAGATGCCATACCTTTGTTTATAAGTTGCACAACATAAAATGATTTCCTCACCACTGTAGACACATAATGATCAAAGGCTAGATTACTATCTATGTGTGTCCCTAAGTCCATGACTACTGGGTCAACTCCAAGGGGTGTGTTGTCAATATGATAGTTACCAGGGATGGATGACTTCCCAAAGGATACTATTATGCATTTCTTGGGATTTAATTTTAGTCCATGGCTCTGACACCAGTTATTTTTCTGTGTCAGCCCCTCCTGGAGAACATTTGTGTCAGTGTGAGATTCCATGACAGTCCCTAATTTGCAATCATCTGCAAATTTAGTCAACCAGAGACCAATGACATTGGCCTTGACTTCTGAGAAGTAAATGCCAAAAAGGAGAGGTCCAAGGACTAATCCCTGAGGGACAAAATTTATTCTGTCTGTGTACATCCTTCAGTTCATCAGGATAATAACAGAAATGTCATCTTGTTTAGCCACCTAGTTATCCTTTGCATTTGGTCAGAGAGGAATTTTAGGGATTCCACACTCAGAAATGTGTCAAATGAAGTTTTAAAAGAAGTGAGTTCATTTCTTACATAGCAGGAATGTCTACATTGTGAACCAGATATTTATCATTTTGTTGTACTATTAGTGTGCATAACATATCCCCCTTGAGCTCAAGTGTAATGTTTTGCAACAAGATCTATGTCAACTGAGTCTTTATTGGACTAACTGCACATGACGTATCCCTGCCTCAAAGAAGGACATGAATGAGTAATATATCTGTATAAGACATGATTTATGCTGGATGCATATTCATAATAAAGCTGCCTGTATGAGAGCTGAAACATGATGGCAATGTATCACAGTGTTCAGCCATTGTCGCTGCAATGGATATTATTATTGTCATTATTATTGCTATTCTGATTTTTAAACAAGTAAGCCCTACTGCTAATAGTTCATTTCCAGATGGGAGGTAGTAAGAAAAGCTCTACAGGTGCTATTTAGGCTTAATAAATAGACAAAACAGACATTTGAGAGCAACATGGGCTAAAAAGGACAAAATAAAGCAGAATAGTACAAGGAGTTTATAGTAAATAGTTAAATCAGTCCAATAACACCTTATAGGTAAAGCATATTATATAGTTTGGTCCTAGTATAAATAATGCCTGATCAAGTATCTAAATAGGCAAATACAGTTACCTTAACAAAAATACATAGTTATATACACATCATGGCAAGTTACTCATCCATTCTAAAAATGACAATGCCAAAATGGAGATCTGTATGAAATCATTAATTTTTTTCATGAGGAAAGTAGGCAAAATAACAAGTATAATTGTTTGGCAATCTTTGAGGTTGCTCTTTCCCCCCGTTGTGTGACCTTGCAGTTGGTTTATATAAGTCTGAGGGGTGAGGTGTTCCATCACATTTGAAGTTCATATGGCCTTACCACCATGCAAAAAAAAAATCTTTCTCTTGAAATTGCTAAAAGATGTTTCTGCAGTTCTTTCTCTGTTTAATGACATTCAAAATAAATGGCTTCAGTAAGTCAACATGAATTCCCAATGTCCATGCACTTTCATACTGTATCCATCTGGATATCATCTGCTGATGTTTATCCTATTGATCACTGCTGTGGTAACCTTAGTTGTATGGGTTATATCATGCCAAGAATATAAGAGCCAGACAGCTTCCAAAGCGTCAGAGCACCTTCAACACCCACAGATCATTAGGCAGCTCAAGCCAAGCCACCTAAAAACACAGGTGTGAGAACAAGCCCTTCAGAGCTTTCTTACCTTTGAAGAGGGTGCTCCTTTGTGGTCTTTTAACAGTCAACAGTTAGCTTGCGCTGTTCTGTTGTTGGGCAGATAAATTCTCTTTAGGTAAAAGAAACTTCCACGTTTTAAATGTACTGTTTAAATGTACTTTCCTGGTTAGGAAAGTTGTTTTTACATAGGAGTAAGTGATATCCAGGGTATTTCTGAAGATGCAGAAGGAATCACCAAAGATTACTGTGGTGGCTGCCTTCTGGCCAATGCAACAGTGGCTCTTCCTTCTTTTAGAACTAGCCAGTGGCAATTAACATAACCTTCCTCACAGCATGGATCTAGTCACACAAGAATAGGGGTGTTTAATACACCTTGACCCCAGTCAGCTTCAACTGACTGTCTGGATGATATGCCCTTATTTCCCTTTAGGCACCCTGCTACTAGAAAACCATACATCACCAAATTGAAAAGGTTACTGGTTGGTGCCAGCAACAGCAACATAACCCCACCCTTTGAAGGCTCATGTTTCTCTGGTTTTATGATATTTATGTGAGTTACTGTCCTATGGCTTTTCTTACTCCTCCATCGAGGGTCATTTGTTTGGCATTTCAGCATGTCTGCCCATGGATTCTCCTCATTCACTGCATTCATAGGATCATAGGAGATTACTAGGCTAATGGCTCTGGGGGCCTTACAAGCCTAGACAAGAGTTTATCCCCAAAACAAACCCTAATCAGTACCTGTTGCCCCTATCAATGAGGGACACAGGTGGAACCCTTGGGATAAATTTGTTGTTACCCATCTACTCATCAAGGTTGCGCCTGAAGAGGGTCAGCAACGTACTTTGTTTGACGTGTATGGGGAGTCTATTCCAGAGATGGGGCAGCCTCTGGGAGACAGACCTGTCTCTCCAGCAGGTTTTGTTAATGTCATATATTAGAGTTAAGTCTTTTGATTGGGTACTATGCAAGGAGTTTGACTTGTGGATATGGAGCATATCTAGTAGAGCAAGGTCTGAGATTGCCTTGTAGGTGAGACACAGATCACCTCTGAGCAATCTGTATGATACAGAGTAGAGTGATAGTGATATGAGCCTGTCCACATAGGACAGGTGTTGGAGGCCATGGATTCTCTTTGTGAGGTATTTCTGTGGCCTTTCCAGTTGGTGCAGGTGTTTGGAGAGGTACATTGGCCTAATAAGGCATTGTCTGCATCCTCTGAGGGGGTTGGTGGTGTGAAGCTACAGATACCCTCCCTTAGAAGGTTGTACAGAGAGATAATAACCTCCATTTTTTCTGGATGCAATTAATTTAGTTATGAGATGAACCAAGTACAAGGCTTTTCTGTTCACTGCCGTTACATGATGGTCAAATGTGAGATTGTTGTCAACTTGTTTACCCAGGTCACTACAGGTTGTGTGCTTAGGGGTTTGCCGTGAATGTGGTAATCAGTAGGGGTCGTGCTTTTGCCGAACGGTATGATAATACATTTTTTTGCATTTAACTTAAGGCCATGACTTTGGCACCAGTCATTTGTTGCTGTGAGACCCTCTTGAAGTATGTTAACATCATTTGGGAGGCAATGACAGCACCTGACGTACAGTCATCTGCAGACTTGGTCAGCCACAGGCCTTATGTCTTTGCCTGCACCCCTGATTAGTAGATGCCAAACAATAGTGGGTCCCAGGACAGATCCCTGGGGGACATCACTAGTGACAGGTCTGCTGTTGGAGGTGGTGGCATCAATTTTGACCTCTTGGGTCCTATCAGTGAGCCAGATGGCCACCCTCCCGATGAGGTATGCATTTATGCCAAGTTGTGTTAGCTTTTCGATGATGCCCAAGTGGAGGATTGTGTCAAAGGCTTTGGCCAAGTCAAGGTAAGCTGTATGTACTGACTTTCCCCTCATCCAGTGCCTTGGTGACAGTCTCAAAAAAGTCAACCAGGTTTAACAGGCAACATCTGCCCTTGATGAATCCGAACTGGGTGGGTTCAAGTACTTGGAGATTGCCTATGTCATTGTTTATGAGGTGCATAATAATACTCTCCATGGCCTTACAGATCAGGCTTGTCAAGCTAATGGGGCAATAGTTTCCAGGGTCAGTAGTGGCACCACCTTTGTGCAAAGGGATGAAAATGGCAGTTCTCCACTCTGCTGGAATGAAGCCTGTATTTAGGCTATGGTTGAATAGGGTGCTCAATGGTGAGGCTAGTTCTTGCTGGAGATATTGCAGAATACAGCCTGCGATATTATCAGATCCCATGGGAGCTGTGTTCTTTGCCTTGGATAGGACCTTTAACACTTGATCTATGGAGATGTGAGGTGTGGGGCAAATATCAGGGATGTTGAATGGGCCTTTGGGGGGGACAGGGGGGTGAAGTTTGTGTTGAACCTATCTGCTAGCAGGTTGACTAAGTCAATAGGATTAGTGAAAGTGGTACCGTTAAGAATTAATTCAGAACAAACCTGGGCTCTGCCATGGAGGTTTCTGACATAACTGAAAAAGGTTTTGTGGTTAGCCTTTGTTTTGGAGGCTAGTTTCAATTCATAATTGTTTTTTGGAGGTTTTCACTAGTGATCTAATTTGCCTGTTGATGCTAAGGAGGGAGTTTTTCCAACTGGAAATTTGTGCCTTTTTACCCTTGAACAACAGTTTCTTCCTTTTGTTGTAAAGCCTGTTGAAAGAGGATATCTACCACATAGGTTTGTGTTTCCTTGAGAAGCAGGTTTTAGTTCTGTTGGGTATGGCTGAGTCCATGCTGTTGTACAGCTGCTTGTATACTGCACTGGTATACTGTTCGGCTTATTTGTCTGCATCCTCTGAGGGGGGCGGTGGTGTGAAGCTACAGATACCCTCCCTTAGAAGGTTGTAGTCAGTTTTTGAGAAGTTTGTTAGCCTGGTTATGGCTGGGGGTTTGGATGGGATAGACACTTCAAATGAGACAGATGGATGGTCTGATCTCACCAGGGAAGAACTTACTATAGGGAAGGTGTAGCGGTTGCCCATGTTGGTAAAAACTAAATCTGAAATGCTATCTGTCCTTGTGGGGGATGAGACAAGCTGGTCTAGTGCATTAGAACTGATGAAGTCAATGAATCACTGGATGAGTGCATTAGAGCAGGAAAAGTTCAGCCAGTTTATGGTGAGGTAGTGTTAGGGGGTACCTTGATGGACTCAAGTAGGTCCAGGTAAGAGGAGAAGTGGGTGTTCTGAGTCATGGAGAGTGGTCTATAACTTGCTATAACTTGGATGGGTGTCTTACCAATTGTCAATTGCACCTGGAGAAGTTCTAGTGCATCATGCTGGCAAACCAGTCTGGAGGTGTGCTTGTCTTTAATGAAAATAGAAACTGCACCACCCCTAGACCTGTTTCGAAGGAGTAAAGTACTGCAAAACATAATGAATCTACAGAGGAGCTCTATCTCATTTTGAACAGCGACAGGGTTTCCTTGAGAAAAATCATTGTCTTATAATAGTAATCAGTGTGCAGTGTCCTACCACAGGGCTGATGTGAAAATGTTTTTGAAAGGGGTTTTGCATAAGAAACCACCAAGAAAATTGTTGGATCCACCTTGGAATCTTAATTTTGTGTTAGAGAAGCTAACACTTGCTCCATTTGAACCATCTCATCAGGCTGATGTGAGGTTCTTAACATGGAAAAGTGTTTTATTAATTGCTCTGAACTCTGTGAAAAGAATGTCTGATTTATAAGTTCTATCTCATTTTTAACAGAGACAGGGTTTCCTTGAGAAAAAAACATTGTCTTATAACAGTAATCAGTGTGCAGTATCCTACCACAGAATCCATGCTTGCATCCTTAAACAACATTTATTACATGGCTGGATGGCCTGTTCTCCTTCAGGTAATTGATTATACTCCTTCTGCTGCTTTCTCAAATTTAGTTTGTTCCTGTCCTCTCTGCAAACGTGCCTACCCTCAGCTTGTTTGCTGTGAAGCTATAGTTATATAAGGATACCTCCTCTGTAGCTTCATTATAGTTTGCAGTACTTTGCTCCTTCAAAACAGCTCTATCGTAACTGCAGTCTTATAGAGTAGCATAACCCTTGTACATCCAAAACATGTGTTAGACTACTATTCCTATTACATAACATTGTTCCATTAAAAGCATAAGTAATTTCTTACCTAGGGAAAGCTCTGTAAAATGTGCATTGTCATACCCCACTCTGATAGACTTCCTGCATAGCCACAAAACAAACAGCACCAGAATTACCCCTTCTAAAGACTTAAACCTTGCCTGTGATATAAATAGGTCCTGCTGGAGAGACAGGTATGTATCCCAGAGACTAGCACATCTATGGAACAGGCTCCCCATCCATGTGAAGCAGAGTTCCTCCCTAACCCAATTCAAGTGCAACTTGGACAATTGGATGGGAAACTGGAAATTCATCCTTGGTTTGACACCTATGTCTCTAATGGACACAGGTAAGCTGTAAATGGTTCATCTCCCAAACCCCTGCTTATACTTATCAAGGGTATCAGAACTTGTCAGAGATTTGGGATGCATGGCTAGGCTTAAAAAGGCCCTTGTGGTTGTCAGTCTAGTAAACACCTATAAATCTATGAACTATACAAGGACTGAGCACCTTCCACTGTATAGGAGTTGAAGCTGTTTCCTGATAAACTCTCTTCCCACCCCCAATTCTCCAGCCACCCCTCACAGCATTACATTTGTAGGACCTAGGCTCTACCCAGGACTCCACCTACACCCCACCCCCGTAAAGCCATACATAAATATAGCCATACCATCAGTCTGCATTTAAGCAATCCAACTTTCTTTCCTCCCTTATATTTAATAACCAGTCCCAGTTTTCACAACTTACTCCATCTACCCCTAGTTGTCTGTCTACTCTTTCACCTCCTATATTTGTTCCCCCAGTATTTTAGCTCCTGCCTCACTGATCAGTCTCTCAGTAAACCTACACACCATGCTTCTCTTAAATATCACTCTGTCCATACTTTTCCTGTTTTATCACCTAACAAATTACCATACATCACTTAATCTTACACACTTCTCCCACTATCTAATTCACCTCTAGCCATTCAAATCATCCCAGTTCACCATTAATCACTTCCAGTATATACAACGGCTCACCTAATCTTTACTTTAAATTTAAGTTACTAAACCCTCACACCTACTGCACCAAAATAAAATTCACTCAATGTTAAACCAAAACAAACTTACCAAATTTATCTTTCTTATTATTACCACTATGGTGAGATATTCACCCCAACTCAAGCCTCTCCTCCTATCCTGACTCCCCAACAGCCTCTAAAATGTATCCCTAGCCAAATACCCCTTCCTAATTAGCCCACCCATCTCCTTCCAAAACATGGAACATACCACCATCACCAAAACCAACAAAACCCAACCTGTCTACCTCAATCTCACCCAAACAGCTTAAACGTATTTCCTTAAATACTTGTAGCATTTATAATAGCATTTCAGAACACCATGCCTGGATCTCCCACAATAAACCAGATATTGTTGCTATAACTGAAGCATGGCTAAAACCCCATATACTTGACTCTGAAATTTCACTCTCTGGCTACAGTATCATCAGGACTGATAGAAGTAAAAACAATAGGTGGTGGAGTCAATTTACTATGCCCTGACTATCTTGAAATTCTACCCTGTAATAAACATGTTCCCAAATTCAATAACACCAAACTCCTCATCTCTCATCTTAGACTAAATAACCATAGAAAAACTATATATTATAGTACTCTATATTCCCCAGGCAATAATATTACAGCCCTAGAAAGCATCCTAAACCTGATCTCACATACAGTTTCTAATGAAAAGATAATCCTAGGTCATGTTCATT
Source organism: Protopterus annectens (assembly GCF_019279795.1). NCBI lineage: Eukaryota > Metazoa > Chordata > Ceratodontiformes > Protopteridae > Protopterus > Protopterus annectens. The sequence goes on along the minus strand of NC_056732.1, from coordinate 222,950,083 downwards.
TCAAACCTATTTGGCTTTATTCAAATCATTTTCTCCCCCACACATTATAACTATCCCAAAAATTGTGGCTCAGTTGTTGACTGGATATTGGTGTCCGATTCCACTAAGTACGTCTCCAATGGTACCCTCTCTGATTGCTTCAGTGACCAACTCCCTGTATATGCAAACAGACTTAGTACCCATCATGTCAAACAACACTTCCTTAGAACTTCACATAACCTCACTAATTTTAACTCTGGTACGGTTAAAGAATTACATAGCCATGTTAAAAGACAGATTAATGCAGATAAGAAAATTTGTTACAGTTACCCCTTACTAAATTAGTGCTCCAATCCTAAAAAAAAAAATCTGGTCTTCTATTAATAATATACTCCATCCTGAAACAACTACCACTTCTAATCCTGCCCTAAAAAACACTTCCTCTGAAATAGCTCCTCAATTTAACACACATTTTCTAGAAAGCAATAAATACCTTAGCAAAGATCTTACATCTAGCAATCCTGACATGCCCTCTCCTCAGATAGAAAACAAACCTTGTTTCTCCCTAAAACCTATCCACACTTCTTGCAGCAAATAGCTACTCCTGAAACTGAAACCCTGTTATCCTTCAGCAGATAATCTCCCAGGAGCTAGATAGCTGCCGGTTCAATAGCCTATCCTGTGACTATCCACTTAGTAAGTCTATCAAGTAATTGCATGCTCCTTCACTTTGAAAACAATTCTTCATCATGCCCCTTCATAAAGGAGGACCCTCATCTGATATAACCAATTTCAGACCTATTGCCATATTATCCCCTTTGTCAAAATATCTGGAGAAGTGCATTTACAAACAACCAGTTGAACAAATCCTTCTGGAAAAGCTCCAGACACCACACAGCATGGTTTAGACCTGCTCATAGCATTACCATGGTGTTAATAACCTTCACAGATACTATTAACAAAGCCATAGACAAAGGCAAACTCATTTCCTTTGTATTCCTTGATCTCTCTAAAGCTTTTGGTCTTGTCTGTCACCAAAAACTCCTTTGTCAACTGTCTTCCCTAGGGCTATCACAATTAACAACTACTTAACCAACAGAGATCAGTCCATTAAATATTTTTCTGCCGTTTCTCCCTTCCTTCCTTTCAATACTGATGTGCAACAGGGCTCCATTCTTGGCTCTCTACTCTTCAATATGTTCAGTAACAATCTACATAAATCCTCTCAGCAAGCTTCCCTCATACAATATGCTGACGATTCTACCTTAATATGCACTTCAGATAACCTCATACATCTTCAGAGAAATGCTCAAGATGCCTTTAACTGTGTTGAAAGTTGGCTACAGCCAAAAAAACTAAATTACCTCTCTTTTTTCCCAGATCCCATTTCCATGAAAAAAATCAACTTGAAAATGTACTCCTTAAATAATATCATGTTTGAAGTTGCTTCATGTACAAAACTACTTGGAATGAAAATGAATGACAGTCGTACATCTGATTTACATATCCACAACAGCATCAGGAAAACCCATCAAAAAGTAGGTACCCTTCATAGAGTAAAGAAATGCCTTGAAAACTCTGCCAAGGTAACTCTAGCTACCACTTACATCTTACTCTGTCTCCTATATGGAAGCCCTATTATAAACAACTTACAAGTCTCACTTAGTTCTAAACTTGAACATTGAAACAACAAAGTTTCCAGATTTGCTTGCAAAAAACCTTACCCAGCTCAGCACTGTTTAGCACTAAAAATTAACTGGCTCAAACTTCCTCACCACCTACTTCTACCCTGTTCATGTTAACTCACAAAATTGTCTATACCCATTATCCTGGGCAATAATTAGCCCCATACCCCAATTTTATATACCAAACCATCCCATTCAGTCAAATGATAAACAACTGCTTACCACCTACAGACCACTAAGGGCTGCTTTGGGTCAGTCTCTTTTCCAATAGTGTAGCTAAAACATGGGAATAAAATTCCTATATCAATCAAGTCTATCTCCCACTTTCATCTTTTCAATTACTAAAAGATGTCATCTCTGCCTCCTGGCTTTTTTCCTGCTCCTCATCTGGGATATTGCTTCTCCCAACATCCTTCATCACCTTTCTTATACCTCCCTTTAAAGTACCAAATCACTTAACCTACTTATCCCCTAGTAATTCTTCATTTTATTGTAGTACTTAAATTATACCTACTTCTAATTAGCACAACCAAATTCTATTCCATTGCTACTTCTCTACTAACACTTAAACTTACTTATCCTCTCTAATACCTCACTCTAATGTATTTCTTAAATTACTCCCACATATCTTATATAACAACCTTCTATGTGTAAAATCAAAATACAATGCTGTATATTAATATCAGAACAAATGTTATTATACTGAGTACTATGCTGTTATATACTGAAACTGCGTTATAAAATGTATCATTGTAAATAATGATTTAATTAAATTTGTTACCTTGGAGCTTTTCTCCATGGGCATTCACTGAAAAAGGGCACCTGTACCTAGTCAGACTTTCCCAATAAACAAATGTCAATAAATAAATTAATCATTTTTTTGCCTAAAGTGGTATCTGAGTGTTCTTTAAGACAAATTATCCATCTCCCTATTTTCTTTCTTGAAACTAAACATGAGAGAGAAAGGATACTCCATACATTGGATGTCCACAGACAACTCAGATACTATCGTGACAGAAACAAATCTTTCACCTCTTCAAATCAGTTTCTCATTTCTTGTGAGGGTAAGGAGATGAGGCAACCTGTGTCAAAACAGACTGTTTCCAAATGGTTGTCTAAGGCTGTCACCTTTTGTTATTCTCATCACAACAAAACTATTCCAGGCAGGGCCAAGACTCACTCTACCAGGGCCTTTGCTTTAGCCATCTTGTTTTTGAAAAGGTTGAATTCTAGAAGTATTCTAGAAGCTGCTATTTGGCCATCTGTACATACTTTTACAACACACTACAAGGCTTTGCTAGGACCATTGTCCAGGGCCTTGTAGTCCTTTCCCCTTCTGCCTCTCAAATGTACTAATCTAGGATTCTCTACCCATATAGCTAAGGTTATTGCAACAGTGATTAATATGATGAACATAGTTGTGTAAGTAAACTTACCATAACAGTAGATGTTCACATGATCACTGCTGTTTTAGTCACTTCCTCCCTCCACCCCCTTATTTTTTTGTGTTTGTTGTTTTGCCAGAGTGTGTATATATGTATACATGTTTACTCCTAGATATGCCTTCTCATGGCTCAGCCTCTCTGTCAGTGGGCATGAAAGCTCTGAAGGGCTTGATGCTCAAATCTGTGTTTTAGGCAGCTCATCTGGGGCTATCTAATGGTTTGACCAAATGGAAGCTGCCCTGAAACATTGGAAGCTGTCCAGCTGTTATATCTTTACCAGGATATCACCCACATAGCTAAGGCTACTATAGCAGTAATTATTCAAGCATCAGAATCTACTGTTTACTTACACATCTGTACTTTCTCATTTTGCCCCATCCTCATATATGGTACTATAAACCTGCAGGTAAGTAAGATCATAGCATTCCCACCACCCTTATGCCATGTTAACCCCACAGGCATACAAAAGAGTGTTGTGTGGCTGTGTAGTGTCCCTGGTAGGCGTCTGAATGCCCTTGTACCTACACTCTTTCACATGTGTGAGCTCATGTGTTTCTGGCCTGTCTCTGACATGGAATACCCATTTGTGCTCCATCTTTGCATATGTGTCAGTTACACAAACTATACCCCCCCCCCCTCCTTAACAGGCACCAGTGGCATCGCAGATGTGTACCAGATGCATTGTTACCCTGATGTTCAACATATAGATCACTGTTGCAGTACTTTAGCTGTATGTGTCCGATCTCTCCATGAACGTGCAGCTTTCAAAGCTTAAAAATCATGTTTAAAGGTGCAAAACAATCTTTTGTTTTTGTATAAAAAACTTTTTTATACATAAACAAAAGTCATTTCACAGCCATTTACAAATAAAATGCTTTTAAAAATTGCTTCCAAACACTGAAGACTAAATCTACTGAGCTGTGTTTATGACATTAATATTCATGGGCGAGTAGGAGGTATTTACATCACTTTGGGTTTCTGCTCTGATCATGCTGGATTAGCATAGGATAAGTAATCGTTTATTGGTTATACAATTGCCAAACTGTTTAATCATTTTTCTGCCAAACTGTTTGTTTTTTGTTTTTTTTTTGGAAAACTGTTCATTTAGCAGTTTGGCAATTACAGAACTACTTTACAATTATTTACCCTACACTAATCCAGCGTAATTAGAGCAGGAACCCAAAGTGACATTAAACACCTCCTGCCCTTCCATGAATATTAATGCCGTAAACACAGCTCAATATGTTTTGTCTTTTGCATCCAGAAGGAATCTTTTAAAACTTAATATTTTTTTTAAAGGCTGCAAAATGCAATTTCTTTTCACACAAAAAAGTATTCACCTGCATCTTTTTGTGTGAAAATAAAAGCTTGTTTTGCATGCTTAAACATGATCTTTAAGGGTGACCTGCATGTTCTCCATCTGTCAAAAGTTAAAGGAGAGCTCCATAAAAGGGAAGTTGGAGCACAAACTACTTCAAACCGTTTTTGCTGCCAAAAAGTGCTTCTTTAGCAGGCCCCGTGCAAATGTTGGTTGGCGAGTGATCTTTTAAGGCTGTCCAGATGAGTCCCTTTTTGGGGAAAGCCTTCTGCTAGATTTATTTTTATCAGGAAAACTTTTGTTTTTCTGATTGAATTATTTTATTTAGCTAGGAAACGTATGATTTTTGGGACTGTAAGTGCATTTCTAAGGGAGTTGACATGCAAGTATTTAAGTGAACTTTTTCTGTGAAACATTTTAACTTTTGACAGAATTTTTAGTCAGTTTGGGAGTACTTGTGCATTTGGGGCAGGATACCCTTCATATGAGGAACTGTCTATGGTTTACTTACCTTGGAAACTCTTCTATGCTTTACCTTTTACCAACTCTTCCAGCCTCCACTACACACTTTTGACAGGTCTTTCTAGGCTTATCCATGGAGCAACCACTGGACTCAAGTTTTACCTTCCCCTGTGCTCAAGACGCAGAAAATTTTCAGAGATACTTAGGGTGTCTGGCTAGCTCCTGTTTTGCCTCAGCCACTGGTGGGTGACTCTCCTGTGGCCAAGAGTGTAGACAGGCATATTGTTTGCTTCACAGTATGTACAGTTTAACTAATGTACTCTACAAAGTACATTTTTGCTTTGAATCACTCAGAAACATATCTTTTTCAAACTATATTATGTCTACAACTGTTTAAAGTGATGCCTCTAACAGGTGTAATATAACTTGCTTACAGAGAGAATAGCTAATCAAAAATAATATCTTTAATAGTTTTAGAGAGGACTACTGAAAATGATGTTTACATTTATTAATGGGGGCAACATTTTGAAAGATGCATCTATTTTTTAAATGACAGGAGGGTTGAGGGCAGAAAAAATATTTTTTGAGTACAAAATGGAATTTTATGGCTATACCCCTGGCTGTGGCCACTTGTTCTTCAGACTGATCATCATTTTCAGAGATTCTAAAAATAGTGAAGGACAGTCCTCCCAATCAGCATGGCTATCCGCTTATTTAGGCTCCCCTTCCCCAAAATAGCAAACCTATACTTCTCTAAGGCTTTATCCTCATTGGGGCTCTATATTGTTACATACAGATAGTGTTGATTGCAATCCAGCAGGAGTTCTCTTGGCAATGGATCTCCCCTCCTTACTTTTTAGGGGATTATTTTTTATTTATTTATTATTTATTTTTATTTTAAATTTGTTGACCAGGCTAGTCTAACTGGATATATGTCCATTTTCAGTAGAGGCCCGGGGAGATAAGCTCCAAGACAGAAACAAGAAAAACAACAAATAATGAATAAATAGCAACATTCATATATACAATGCATATTCCAGGTTAAAACATAAAATTCAGCGAGGACAAAATGTATCATTGTAAATAATGATTTAATTAAATTTGTTACCTTGGAGCTTTTCTCCATGGGCATTCACTGAAAAAGGGCACCTGTACCTAGTCAGACTTTCCCAATAAACAAATGTCAATAAATAAATTAATCATTTTTTTGCCTAAAGTGGTATCTGAGTGTTCTTTAAGACAAATTATCCATCTCCCTATTTTCTTTCTTGAAACTAAACATGAGAGAGAAAGGATACTCCATACATTGGATGTCCACAGACAACTCAGATACTATCGTGACAGAAACAAATCTTTCACCTCTTCAAATCAGTTGTTCAATTCTTGTGAGGGTAAGGAGATGAGGCAACCTGTGTCAAAACAGACTGTTTCCAAATGGTTGTCTAAGGCTGTCACCTTTTGTTATTCTCATCACAACAAAACTATTCCAGGCAGGGCCAAGACTCACTCTACCAGGGCCTTTGCTTTAGCCATCTTGTTTTTGAAAAGGTTGAATTCTAGAAGTATTCTAGAAGCTGCTATTTGGCCATCTGTACATACTTTTACAATACACTACAAGGCTTTGCTAGGACCATTGTCCATGGCCTTGTAGTCCTTTCCCCTTCTGCCTCTCAAATGTACTAATCTAGGATTCTCTACCCATATAGCTAAGGTTATTGCAACAGTGATTAATATGATGAACATAGTTGTGTAAGTAAACTTACCATAACAGTAGATGTTCACATGATCACTGCTGTTTTAGTCACTTCCTCCCTCCACCCCCTTATTTTTTTGTGTTTGTTGTTTTGCCAGAGTGTGTATATATGTATACATGTTTACTCCTAGATATGCCTTCTCATGGCTCAGCCTCTCTGTCAGTGGGCATGAAAGCTCTGAAGGGCTTGATGCTCAAATCTGTGTTTTAGGCAGCTCATCTGGGGCTATCTAATGGTTTGACCAAATGGAAGCTGCCCTGAAACATTGGAAGCTGTCCAGCTGTTATATCTTTACCAGGATATCACCCACATAGCTAAGGCTACTATAGCAGTAATTATTCAAGCATCAGAATCTACTGTTTACTTACACATCTGTACTTTCTCATTTTGCCCCATCCTCATATATGGTACTATAAACCTGCAGGTAAGTAAGACCATAGCATTCCCACCACCCTTATGCCATGTTAACCCCACAGGCATACAAAAGAGTGTTGTGTGGCTGTGTAGTGTCCCTGGTAGGCGTCTGAATGCCCTTGTACCTACACTCTTTCACATGTGTGAGCTCATGTGTTTCTGGTCTGTCTCTGACATGGAATACCCATTTGTGCTCCATCTTTGCATATGTGTCAGTTACACAAACTATACCCCCCCCCCCTCCTTAACAGGCACCAGTGGCATCGCAGATTTGTACCAGATGCATTGTTACCCTGATGTTCAACATATAGATCACTGTTGCAGTACTTTAGCTGTATGTGTCTGATCTCTCCATGAACGTGCAGCTTTCAAAGCTTAAAAATCATGTTTAAAGGTGCAAAACAATCTTTTGTTTTTGTATAAAAAACTTTTTTATACATAAACAAAAGTTATTTCACAGCCATTTACAAATAAAATGCTTTTAAAAATTGCTTACAAACACTGAAGACTAAATCTACTGAGCTGTGTTTATGACATTAATATTCATGGGCGAGTAGGAGGTATTTACATCACTTTGGGTTTCTGCTCTGATCATGCTGGATTAGCATAGGATAAGTAATCGTTTATTGGTTATACAATTGCCAAACTGTTTAATCATTTTTCTGCCAAACTGTTTGTTTTTTGTTTTTTTTTTTGGAAAACTGTTCATTTAGCAGTTTGGCAATTACAGAACTACTTTACAATTATTTACCCTACACTAATCCAGCGTAATTAGAGCAGGAACCCAAAGTGACATTAAACACCTCCTGCCCTTCCATGAATATTAATGCCGTAAACACAGCTCAATATGTTTTGTCTTTTGCATCCAGAAGGAATCTTTTAAAACTTAATATTTTTTTTAAAGGCTGCAAAATGCAATTTCTTTTCACACAAAAAAGTATTCACCTGCATCTTTTTGTGTGAAAATAAAAGCTTGTTTTGCATGCTTAAACATGATCTTTAAGGGTGACCTGCATGTTCTCCATCTGTCAAAAGTTAAAGGAGAGCTCCATAAAAGGGAAGTTGGAGCACAAACTTCTTCAAACCGTTTTTGCTGCCAAAAAGTGCTTCTTTAGCAGGCCCCGTGCAAATGTTGGTTGGCAAGTGATCTTTTAAGGCTGTTTGGGGAAAGCCTTCTGCTAGATTTATTTTTATCAGGAAAACTTTTGTTTTTCTGATTGAATTATTTTATTTAGCTAGGAAACGTATGATTTTTGGGACTGTAAGTGCATTTCTAAGGGAGTTGACATGCAAGTATTTAAGTGAACTTTTTCTGTGAAACATTTTAACTTTTGACAGAATTTTTAGTCAGTTTGGGAGTACTTGTGCATTTGGGGCGGGATACCCTTCATATGAGGAACTGTCTATGGTTTACTTACCTTGGAAACTCTTCTATGCTTTACCTTTTACCAACTCATCCAGCCTCCACTACACACTTTTGACAGGTCTTTCTAGGCTTATCCATGGAGCAACCACTGGACTCAAGTTTCACCTTCCCCTGTGCTCAAGACGCAGAAAATTTTCAGAGATATTTAGGGTGTCTGGCTAGCTCCTGTTTTGCCTCAGCCACTGGTGGGTGACTCTCCTGTGGCCAAGAGTGTAGACAGGCATATTGTTTGCTTCACAGTATGTACAGTTTAACTAATGTACTCTACAAAGTACATTTTTGCTTTGAATCACTCAGAAACATATCTTTTTCAAACTATATTATGTCTACAGCTGTTTAAAGTGATGCCTCTAACAGGTGTAATATGACTTGCTTACAGAGAGAATAGCTAATCAAAAATAATATCTTTAATAGTTTTAGAGAGGACTACTGAAAATGATGTTTACATTTATTAATGGGGGCAACATTTTGAAAGATGCATCTATTTTTTAAATGACAGGTGGGTTGAGGGCAGAAAAAATATTTTTTGAGTACAAAATGGAATTTTCTGGCTATACCCCTGGCTGTGGCCACTTGTTATTCAGACTGATCATCATTTTCAGAAATTCTAAAAATAGTGAAGGACAGTCCTCCCAATCAGCATTGCTATCCGCTTATTTAGGCTCCCCTTCCCCAAAATAGCAAACCTATACTTCTCTAAGGCTTTATCCTCGTTGGGGCTCTATATTGTTACATACAGATAGTGTTGATTGCAATCCAGCAGGAGTTCTCTTGGCAATGGATCTCCCCTCCTTACTTTTTAGGGGATTATTTTTTATTTATTTATTATTTATTTTTATTTTAAATTTGTTGACCAGGCTAGTCTAACTGGATATATGTCCATTTTCAGTAGAGGCCTGGGGAGATAAGCTCCAAGACAGAAACAAGAAAAACAACAAATAATGAATAAATAGCAACATTCGTATATACAATGCATATTCCAGGTTAAAACATAAAATTCAGCGAGGACAAAAAAAAATCCTTATAGTGCAAGAATGCATATGCAACACAACATACAGGTACAATACATAAAAAGAAGAAATAAAAACAAAGAAGACAGGTTAATTGTATTAAAATAAAGAAATTCCTCAGTAAAAAGTATTCACAGAGGTTGGACACAGTGTAGCTTTAGAGGGAGGATGTATTTATAGTCAATGAGGAATGTATAACAGTTCATGAGTAGTATGGGATAGGCAGAGCTAAGTTTGAACAGATAGATAGATGTCTAGTCAGGTTTAGTACAGGGGCATAACCAGTGTGTTCTAAGGAAAAGTTTCAGTCTGTTTTTGAAGAGTGGTAAAGAGGGAAGTGAGAAAAGGTCACTGGGGAGAAGATTCCAGGTTTTTCCAACAGCATTGGAGAAGAGAGAATCCCCAGCCTTGTTGTTAGGTTTAGAGGGGTGTACAAGAAGTTTGTGTGAAGACCGTAAGGACTTCAGATTTGTATATGGGGTGATGAGGGTAGATAGAATAGGAGTACTGGAAGGTTTATAGAGTGTTTAATGGGCAATAGTTAGTTGGTGGAATGTAATCAGGTTTTGTAGTTCCAGCCATCCTAGCTACTTTATATCTATGCAATGGTGGGTTCTGAAAGGGTTGCTTGTAGCAAATCTGGCAATGTTATTGTAGGACATTTCCAGTTTGCTGAGGTTATTTTTAGATAGCTTAGTAAAAACGGGCGAGGCATAGAGGAGTGTATAGATTAGATTAGTGTGAGCTATAGTTATTCTGGCTGTGGGGGAAATGAAGGGTTTAATCCTATAGAGAGAGCCAAGTTTTTTGTTGACAGTTTTTATAGTATTGTTGATATGGATGTCAAAGTTCAGATTGTTATCAGTGGTGATACCCAGTAGTTTGGTGGTTGGGTCTGGTGATATAATGGTACCATTGGTGGATGTAACTGAGAAATCAAAAGGAGAGGACTTGTGAGTAGGACTGAAGAGGAGGAGTTTAGTTTTTTTGGAGTTCAAATGAAGGCAACGCTGTGTGAACCATTGTTCAACTGTGTTAAATACCTTCTGGGTAAGAGAGTGAAGTTCAGAAGTGGATTTGGCTGAGCATATAAGTGTGGAGTCATCAGCATATTGTATGCATGTGGCTTGGGGGATGGCTAGATGAAGGTCATTAATAAATATGGAGAAGAGGAGAGGTCCTAGTATGGACCCTTGAGGGACACCTAGGGTAATGGGTTGGAGGGTAGATAGAGTCTTATCCCAAATTACAGCCTGTTGTCTTTTATCTAGGTAGGACTGGAACCATTTTATGGAAGGTGCATCTAATGACAGGGATTTGAGTATGTTGATGAGAATCTGGTGATTTACCATGTCACATGCTTTAGACAGGTCAATAAATAGTGCAGAGGAAAGATTATTAAGGTTGCGGTTTTTGTTTATGCAATCAGTAAAGGAAAGGAGGGCAGTGGTAGTGCTGTGTGAAGGTCTGAAACCATGTTGACAGCTGGAAAGTAAGTTATTTTGGGTTAAGTGGTCAAGTAATTGCCTGTGGATGCATTTCTCCATGATCTTTGCCAAATGAGAAAGAAGGGCAATGGGGCGGTAGTTGGAGAGTTCAATGGCGTGTCCACCTTTATGGAGGGGGATGATATGAGAGACTTTCCATAAGCTAGGGATGTGACCTTCAGTAATAGTTATATTGATCTGAATGGAAATGGGATATGCTATAGCTTTGGCTGATAGCTTTAGAAATTCAGCAGGTAGCTGCTCTACTGAGGGAGAGCATGGTTTTAGTTTTTGTATAAGGGTTAGAATATATATAGTTGGGACAGGTTGAAAATGAAAAGAAGGGGGTGAGGTTGAGTTATAGGAAGGTAAAGTGAAGCTATTAGGTGATAGCTGACTAGCTAGTGTTTGGATAGCATTAGTAAAGAAGGTATTGAATGTATTGGCTGTATGTATGGGATTATTATGGTCAGTATTTTGAGGGTTCGGTGTGGTGGATTGACCTGGATGGAGTAATTGGTTAATGGTCCAGAATTTTTGTGGGTTGTTTTGGTTAGTTTGTTAAAACTGTAGGTAGCAATTTCTTTTATCAGAGAGTATAGCTTTCTTAGTGTCATTTCTTAACTGTCTAAAGGTTTGTTGGTTTAGAGGGTTTTTAGTCATTCTCCATTTGGCCCAATATTTATTTCTAAGATGCATTTTGTGTTTGGTTTCTTTTGAAAGCCATGGGGCAGACTTGGTTTTAATTCTAATTAATCTGGTTGGAGCAGGGCAAACAGAGCGGGAAGAGACAGATAATGATGCAGTTATATAAAACAATCAGCAGGACTGACTCCAGAAGGTAAGTTGGAAAAGTTATTTACCCAGTGAACCATCTTTCTCTCTCTCTCTCTCTCTCCTCCCTTTTTGCATCAGATGATGGCACAGGGAGTGACAGAATTTGTACCAATCTGCCTCGTTATCAAAGGCTTTTATTGAAGGTGTTTTCTGGTACAAAAAAAGAAAGGATAATGGAATTCTGTACTGGATCTTTCCTTCCTAAATCCCTTCAGTTTTTTGTACCTCTGCTCACTCTTCTAGCTTTCATGGTAAAGCTAGATTTAAAGGATGCCTGTCACTGCATTCACACTGATGAGCAGTTCAAGCATTTGTTAAGATTTGCTGTGTCTGGCCTCCCCTATCAGTTTTCTGTCTTACCCTTTGAATTTGCTCAGCATCAATGCTTTTCATTAAATGTCTAGCTTCAGTCATTGCTTATTGCTGACTTAAGCCATTCACATTTTTCTGTATTTAACCATAGTCTTATTTTTGCAAACTCTTTTTCCAGCTGTTAAGAGCATTTAGTAACTATTCCAAATCTTTTTCTCACTGTGAACTTTTATATCAGCTTTCAGAAGTCTTCTTTTATACATTATCACAAAGCCGTCCTGGGATATTTGTAATATTCTGCCCCTGGGATGAGCCTTTTTCCTCCAGACAAAGCAGAGATGTTTGTACAGTTCTTTTCAAGTTTCTTCTGTTAATCCCACTCATCTGTTAAGGAGTTTCTCAGGATTTTGGAGAACATGATATAGATAATTCTCCTGCTTCCCCTGAATAGACTCCACTTGAGAATAATACTGTGATACCTCAGGTAAGTCTGGATTCAGCATCTGTAACCTATTTCCTTTCAGTTCCTTTCAGATTCTAATTCTAAGCTTGGAAATGAAGTTGATTATATGGTGGATAGACTAAATCTGTTGTAATCCATGTCTGTCATTCTCATGTCCACCCCTCTACAGCCTGTCACTACAGATGCATCAAACTTGGAGTGGGGTATAGTTTCCAAATGGTAAAACTCCAAGCTAATGGGAATCTTCAAGACAGCAGAAGCACTTTTATTTAACATTTGTTTACTGGGAAAGTCCAACTTGGAACAAAGCCAATTTTCAGTGGAAGCCCAGGAAGAAAGGCTCCAGATGCATGTCTTTGTAACATGGGAGGAAACTGGAGCACCCAGAGGAAACGCACATGAATGCAGGGAGGACATGCAGACTCCACACAGAAGGCACCCCAGCTGAGAATCAAACCAGATAACTTCTTGCTGTGAAGTGACAACGCTACCTTTGCACCACTGCACCGTCCGCATCAGAGAGATGTTGGCAGTGATCATGATTAAAAGCCATTTAGTCATTTCTGGTCCCAAGGACCTCTGCAGGTTTCACAGACAGTACCACAGCAATGTGATACATAAACTAACAAGGGGGTACTAGATGTCATAATCTTTGCAGACTTGTTATGATAGCCTGGGATATAGCAACTCAGTCCATTTGACCCTTTTGGCCTTATACATTCCATCAGAGCAAACTTCATTAAAAACAAGCTCTGCAGGACCAGAAGAGTCTCAAATGAATGGAACCTTCATCCTAGGATCTCACAAGAATTGATCTGACTGTGGCAAAGACCTAAGATATGTCAGGCTGTATCCTTACAGAACAAACAACTAAATAAATAAATAATGGTCCAGGAGTCCTTGTGAACAGGCCAGGAAAACAGATGTTTTTTCTCGTTCCAGTGGACAGAAATGTTCTTGTATGCTTTTCCACCCTATGCACAGAAATTCAGGGTTTTTTGAAGATCCAAAAGGGCTCCCCAAAAATTGTAGTAACCCCCCTCTTGGTTCTCCCTTCTTTTCATTTAAGCTAAGGGCAATTACCACAGACTTCAACATAGATTGAATGTACTCACACAATACGGAAGTTGTTTGATACACTGTAATCTGAAAACTCTTCAGCTAACTGCCTAGATGATGGAATGTTGATGCCTTTTAGGCACCTTTGTTCTGAGGATGTGCATCGGGTACAAACGGAAGCACAATTGCATCTAGGAGATCACATATGTGCAAGTGGAAAATATTTTCTAGTTGGTACCAGTAGAGGTAATAGGGACCATCTTCAGGCCTGAATGCCTCTGGTTCTTGATTATTTGTGTTCTTTACAGTCCAGTAGCCTTTCTTATTTCTCTATCAGGGTTCATTTGATGGCCATGTCTCCTTGTCTACCCATTGACCCCCTCTTACTAACCAAACTTCAATTTTACTGTTTTTAAAAGGGGTATTACATATCTATCCACCTAATAAATAGGTGGCTTCTCCTTGGGATCTTTATTTTGATCTTAAAAAGCTTACTCTTTCTCCATTTTAACCAGCTCATCAAGCTGACTTGAAATTTTTAACATGAAACAGTGTTTTACTCACTGCTCTCACACCTTTCTAGGAAAGTATTAGAGTTACCAGTATTTATGGTAAGTCAAACCTACCTAATTTTTCAAAAAGAAAGGGGATTGTTAAAAGCTAATCCTTCTGTTATGCCTAAAGTAGTCTTGGAGTTTACTTTAAGCCAGACTATTCTTCATTCCTGAACCCAACTATATGGAGAAAAAAAAATTCTTCTCAGTCTCGATGTCCACAGATTTAGATGGTTCCCTGTTGAAATGTTGTGATAGTGAGTGCAAACATACCAGAAAAAAAGAATGCAGGAGAACAGCAAATATTAAACATCCTTCTCCTTTAAACTTTTCCCTTGAGCTTATATATAGTAACTCCAAGGTCACCATGCAAAAGTAAATATCCTAAGAAATGGACATCTCGATGTTAGTCAGCATTATGGTACTTACAAAAGTGTGTCTCAACCAGTGTGAAAGCAAACTATTTCCAGCTGGTTGTCTTGGGCTATTACTTTTTGTTAATTTGCCATAGTAAGAAACTTCCCTGCAGGTTAGGTCCCATTCCACAAGAGCTGTGGCTTCTTCAGTGGCTTTCTGGAAAGCATTGGACTCCAGAAGTTTTCTATAGGCAGCAACGTGGTCCACTGTACGTACTTTTACACTACAAAATGGATTCCTTTTCCAGGTCCAGATAAGGCTTGGCTAGGACCATTTTCCAGCAGCTCCTAGAGTCTTAGTTTTAAAGACCTCCTCTCTCATTTTTAAGTTTTCTAAGTTATGGTAATTTACTCATACAGTTTAGGCTACTGCAACAGTGATCCATGTGTTGAACTTAGTACAGTTGTATACATAAACTTAACACAACAGTAGATGGTCAAATGATAACTGTTGCAGGAACCTCCCCTCCCTTCAGCGCCCTAATTTTGGGTGTTTTCCTTTTGGTGTTTCCAGGCCATGGAGGTATATACCCTTTTCT
Organism: Protopterus annectens; assembly: GCF_019279795.1. Classification (NCBI taxonomy): domain Eukaryota; kingdom Metazoa; phylum Chordata; order Ceratodontiformes; family Protopteridae; genus Protopterus; species Protopterus annectens. The sequence continues at coordinate 222,934,923 of NC_056732.1, read as the reverse complement.
ATATAGTTTACTATTGGGTTTGTTTCCTTGTATTGTTCTTTTAGGGCTTTTGCCTCCCTTTCAAGGTAAAAAATGCTCTGAAATATTTTGTACTCCAATTGTCTTTTTATGTTGCTCTCCTTAAGCTTTTGACAGATTGTGCATGTGGTGGGCACCCTTAAGCTTTGAAAGCTAGCCAGTCATAAGACCATGATCTACTAGAACATCTGCTTTTATGCTACTTTAACTTACACAACTGTACTTTCCCTTCTTGCTGTCTTTAATGCTCCATGCCCACTGCACTTTGACAGCAATTACAAGAAATTCCATTGATATGTTTCAAAACAATATTGTGCAAGTTGGTGAAGGCACTTTCTTTTGGGACAACATGGGATACTTAGAGTGGTGGGCATGGTCATGAGGCCAGATAGTGCTGACATTTGTAAGTGTGAATCACTTACTCTGTGCACTGCAGCAACCATAACTAGTGGTGTGAGCAATGCATATACTGGTGCAAGGCATACAACAGCTATACTTATGCTTTAGGCCAAGGCACATGAGTGTCAATGTTGTACAACATGTGATTTAGCAACATACATCTGTGCAGAGGGGTCTATCATATTGCTCTTCAAGTAGGCAAACTAAGTAGACATGGATGTTTCGTTTAGTGTAAACCCACATGGATTCCTACTGAGTGATATTATGACCCCTTTAAATAGGTTCATACTTGCTTGACCAGGCACAGATGATGTCGGATACCAGATTCACCACCTATGCAGGGTAACATTTAAGGAATCTCTGTGATGACCTGCGTTAGTGTCGCCTTAGCCTGTTTATCCAGATGGAGACAGAGGCTCAGGAGATGTATCCAGAAATGTAGTAAAAGTACTTTTTTGTCCATTTATCTCCCACAAGTTATGTGTTATCCACCAATATGTACCAATACTTCACTTGCTTTGCAGCTCCTCAGGGGCATTACTTAGATATGGTTGGCTGCTGCATGAGGCTGGAGCACCTTTCCAGGCAGTGGAGAGTGTTCTTATTGTATAGCCTTGCAGTGAGCACCTGCCATGCAACTCATGTCCTATATGTACCTCATCACTTTTCCCTCTCTGTCTTCCACATGTGGGTCCAGTTGAAGCAGAGGCAGTAGAATTGCTGTGTTCACCTTATTCTTAGAAAGCCACAGCAACTAACACTGGGTCACTGATTCCCTCCATGTCTGCCTCCCAAGAGGGGATTTTGAAGACACATGCACTGAAGTTGATAAGAGGGTTCAGTAGAGTCTTTTGTTTCAGCCTCTTCTGAAGGGAAACACTGGGTGTCCTCTGTGGTGATGTAGCATCAAGTGTAGAAGTGGGTGGCTGCTGAGATGCACAGGCAGATAGAAGCCCTCATGGCAAAATGGAGCAATTTTTGGAGCATCTTGATGATTTCTTTTGACTGGTAGGCCCTGGCAATTATGCATCTGGAAAAACAAATGGGCAATGACCTTGGTTACCTGTTTGTGTGGTACCCAATGCTACCCCTCCATTCTGTGCCAATTCCCATACTTTTTTCATTGCCCAACCCTCATCATTACCACTAATACTGTCTGCCTATACATGTACATCTACTGTCCATCCCACTTTTTATGTATACACTCCTACCTGTCTGTCTGCATCTGTGTTCCATGTTTGTTTGTCTATACCCACTAATTCCCCTTCCCCCACTAATTATATTGTTATCCTTTATGTTTTCACATCTACTTGTTCTACTCCTCTTTCTTACATTCCTTTCAGTCCTTTATCCTCCCTGCTTATATAATGTAAATTTGGCCACTTTGGTGTGCACCCTCACTCTGCTGTTTCTGTTCTGTGCTATGCAATGCCACATGATGCTGGCTGCCCAGGCATTGTGTAGAGCTATGTAAATTACTTTGGATACAGAGAGAAACAGTTTTATTATGATACCGTACATATCAACCATAAACACTAAAGCAGAGCTAGTGTTTTGCTATAGTGTTGCGCTGTGCTCTCTGTTACTGCTGCCCACCTATGTTATTATGCAGCCTTTCTGTCAGTGTACCAGTGCTATCCCTTGCCTGTTGCATCCCTAATTAGCTTTTTATGCCTCACACAGTGAGCCCTTAGATATTAGTGGTCACTGTGAGTTCCGTCTGTAAACCATAAAGCTGAACTTATATGAAAGGAAATGCTACCTTTTGTAACAAAAATAGTGAGGATAGCAAAACCAGAAGACTGTTTAAGTGTTTAGTAACTTTACCTTATATTTTTGCTGCTGCACAATGTTTGATATTAGAATAAAATCTAACAATTCACTTTGTTATAGATATTCAAACACCCACTTTATAATCTGATCAGAAAATGTAGGCCTGATACAAATGCTTGCTCCTCTGCAGTTGCCCGAGGTGAAGTTCCTTGAGCATCATTTGTGCATAGGAAAAAATATCGCAAGCAGAACATTGATCGCTTTTCCCATTGGACATCATTGCTGCTGAGATTTCCAAGTATGCTCCAGCTATGACTGATTTTTTTTTGGGGGGGGGATTCATCATGGTGTGACTGATCAGTTGGTATATATAGGTTCAAGAGGTGCTGGCAGCTTAAAAATCACTTAAAGTGAAAATTGTCATGCCTCTATATTTTGGGCATTATATTTTTAGTATTAGGGATTGATGACTTTTTGAAAGTCAACAATTCATAGCAGAACTACAAATGCTAGTTCTTATTTGAATAGTCATTATACACTGCTTTATCTATTGAAGATTTTTGCTTAAAGATAGACTATATGCAGAAGCAGAAATGAAAACTATGTGTATTAATCACTTATAAATAATACCTTTTCTCTTTTCAGATAAAATATTTATTGTATTGTATTGTCTATATAAGATTAATAAAGAAAATTGTTTTACAATAGGACTAATATGTATTGATGTTACGTTGTCCTATCTCGCCGTAATTCTTGCTGGTTGGGTTCGGAGCCGTTTTCAGCTCTGACTCAGCCAAATACTAAAGCTCAAGAGTTCCCACTGGCTCAAGGCTAACCCCTATTCCATGATGCTCTGGGCCAAATCCCCAGATCTCGTTTGCCACTCAAGCATCGAGGTTGCTCTCTGGCTGGCTTGTTGGCTAAGTAGACTAAATTTATATTTTTTCAGTGTTGTTTCCTTGATTTTTAGTCTCTCTTCTACTTTAACAGTTATCATGAGTCTGCGTTAGGTCTTGTCTCTATCCTTTCCTCGTTTAGAGAGTGCCAGTTAAGTTAGAGGGCTCTCGCAGCCCATTTGAGTTAGAGGGCTGCTCTCCCTCTCCTTTTTCTTCAGTGTGTTCTTCCTTCTTGAGAATCTTTTAACTTAGAAGTTTCTCTTTCTTCCCCTGTCCTATTCATAGAGAGTACCTTTAAAGTTAGAGGGCTCTCGTGGCTCGTCTGACTTAGAGGGTTGCTCTCTTCCCTCTTTTCTTCTGTCAAAAAAAAAAAAAAAAAAGATCTTTCTTACAAGTTAGTTTTTCTGTTTGTAGTTGTTTTCCTTCCCTTCTCTGTATGTCTGCAGCTGTTATATCTTGCAATAATGTCTAAAGATAAAGAAAAAGAGCATCGACAATCTGGGTTTAAAAAATGTGATAGATGCACCCAGAAAATGTCTATCACTGACTGCCATACTAGCTGCGTCTACTGCCATGGTGAGGTACATTTATAGGACCCCTGTCATGCTTTCAGTAGCAGGGTGCTCCATTAAAGGAAGAGAAAACTTATTGATAGGGGTTTAATGAAAGGGGCCTTTCAGGAGTCTTTAGACAAAGGACAGAGCTCCAAATCTTCCTCCCCTTCTTCCTCTAAGACACAGTCTATCAAAAGACTGCTTTCTTTGGCTCTGTTGACTGAGCCACCCAAAAAGATTGTGACATCGGAACCAAGGGCTCTCGGTTCCGACACAACCATTACTTCTGCGGCTTCAACGATGTACTCAGAGTGGGCAGAATCATCGAGTAGAAGACACTCCCCAGAACTGTAACCTGTCTCGCCTATCTTAAAATCACACGTTTTGGACCAGGGCAGATCTCCTTCTTTATCCACCCATTCCTCCAGGAGCTTATCTGATGAAGACATGGAGTGGGTGGTGAAGAGATTACTCGAAACACCAGCCCTGGCAAAAATGTTATTGTTTCTGGTCCTGAAAGTCTCAGAGCTGTCCATACCTACATGTCCCATTATGATTTTTCGTCCGACCACCTCAGCATCTTTGGAGCCTGAGAGCTCGGATCCAATAGTAGTGGAACCGTCGGCATCAAGAGCCCCATTGGAATCTTTGGTGCCGACTGCTCTAACTTCCTCAGCTCCATCGGAAGTTGAGGGGTCTGGGAGCCGATGCTCGCCAGTTGGGTCCCGGGGGGAGAGTCAACGCGGACTGTTGTCTGATCTGACTCTTCCTCTCGGTGTCTCGGGTAGGTTAAGTTTGGCTCCCACATCAGCTTCAGAGCCATCTGCCTTGCCTTGGAGTTGACCCTTTGTTGCTTCGGAGCCGAGGCCCACTTCGGAGTGGGGTGGGAAGGCTTTTTAGCTGATGGAGAAGATGCTGTCACCTTAGACAGCCCCGCCATCAGAGCCAGTCTCTTGTCCCTCCCAGGTGCCAGTGATGATCTCTTCACCTCTGCCTCCCCCCAGGTGTAGAGACCCAGAGCCTCAGGGTGCCCCTGTTTGTGATGTTGTCTCTCCTGAAACCTCCCCAGGGTACCCCTCTAAGGAGGTCTCTCTGAAGAGATACCGTACAAGAGGAAGCACATAGACTCCCCTGAGTCTGTCACCTCTGATACTGACTTGGATGAGTCTGAAGGGTCCCCAAGGTCCCCCTCTGAGGATGTATCCTTTGCTGATATCCTGGAAATCTTGAAGCAGAGGGGTGACTGGCAGCCCATCAACCCTTTGGAGGTTGAGTCAGTATACCTGGAGGCTTTTCAGTCTCATATCCCATAAGAACTTGACATTGCCTGATGGAGCCTGTTCTGAGGAGGCCCACCTAATTCATTACTGCCCCCTTGGATAAGGATTTTTTGATGAAAGGTGTCCCTGTGATGCCATGGTGGTGGTGATGGCCACCAAGAAGGAACTCTCAGAGACCTCTTCATCTGTTCATCCTCCTAACAGAGAGTCTAGGATTATTGACAGATATGGAAAGCATACCTTCTCTTCAGTGGCCTTTACCCTATGGTCGCTGAACTACCTTAACCATTTTATGAGACTTCAAAGGGATCTCCTACAAGAGCTAGGAGATTCCCTTCAGGGTACAGCAGCTTCGGGGTCTGGAGATAAAGTGTCCTCGCATCTCTCCATCCTCACCTCCATTGCAAACTCCTCCATGAGACTGATTTCTTACGCAGTGGATAGAGCGAATAGGGTGGCAGCAGCAGGAATTTCCCTCAGGAAACATTCCTGAATGCGCCTTTGTAATTTTACCAAACCCTTTAGGTCTTCCTTCACCAATGCTCCCTTTGATGGTTCATCCCTTTTTGGACAAAAGGTGAAAGATACTTTAACCAGGTGTGAGCAGAATGGGAAAACCTTATCTGCCGTGGGAGTCCATTTTTCCACCCTGTCTAGACCTTATCCCGAAGGTCAAGAGGGTGGAAAAATTTGGTTCTGCAAGTCTTTAATGCACGTGGTGACTCTTCCCCCAGGGACAGAGGGGAAAGTTATAATGGAAGACACTGACCTCATGGCAGAGGGGGTCAGGAAAATCAGGGCAACAGAGATACGTTCTCTGACAGGCCCTTCCAGCACTCCTGAAAGGAGGCCCATCTGATTTTCTCTGGAGGCAGTCGGGGTTTGATTATCACTGTGCCCAAAAGCCTGGAAAGAAATTTCCTGAGACAAATGGGTACAAACAATAATATCCAGAGGTTATTACATACCCTTTTCTACCTCCCCACCCCAAAATCGGTCCATACCAGATGTCCCACCTGGCCAAAAGGACCACACAACACAAGAGGTAATGTCGTTACTAGAGAAAAGAGTCATCCAAGAGGTCCCCACAGACCAAGTAGGATCTGGGACTTACTCAAGATTCTTTTTAGTTCCAAAAAAGACAGGGAACTGGAGAACCATTCTAGATCTCAAAAAACTAAACAGGTTAGTGAAGAAGTCAATGATCTGGATGGTAACTCTGCAGTCAATTTTCCCATTTATCAGGGAAGACAATTGGATGCATTCAGTAGATCACCAGGATGTGTACTACCATATAAAGATGGACAGGTGATCCAGGAGGCACATACACTTTCAGCTGGGAGGCAGTCATTACCAGTTTTGAGCCCTGCTCTTTGGTCTCAGTACAGCCCCCAGAGTGTTCACCAAATGCATGGCAGTGGTCACTGCTCACTTGAGACATCAGTGATTCCGGGTGTTTCTATATCTAGGAGACTGTCTCCTCACCGCCACCACCAGGCATCCACTACTTCAAATGAGGGACGAAACAATGTCACTTTGTGCCAGACTAGGCATCACAGTAAACTTAAAAAAATCTGCCTTGTTGCTGTCTCAAAATATTACCTTCTTAGGTGCAGATCTGGATTCAAGAAGCATGACAACAAAACTTACCCCAGACAGAATACAGTCCCTTCACTGGCAAATCAGGATTTTGATGTCAAAGAAAAATATTCAAGCCAGATTTGTGTTGCAAGTTCTGGGTATCATAGCAGCAGCTATCCTTCTAGTCCCACTAGCACGTCAATACATGACAGTTCTGCAATGGTTGCTCTTTGCTCAGTGGTCAATGCAAGATCTTCCTCTGTCACACCAGATTATCATCATGGAGTCATGCAAAAAAGATCTTCATTGGTGGCTGCAGACAGATGAATTGTATCAGGGCTGCCCCTTTGTTTTTCCTCAACCAAACGCAGTACTGACCATAGACGCTTCCCAGATTGGGGGGGGGGGGCATTATCTGGGAATGACAGTCTAAGGCTTATGGCAAGATCACAAAAGCCACTTGCACATACACGTTCTGGAGATGGGAGTAGTGCTTTATGCATTGCAGGCATTTCAGGACTCTCTTCTTATGGGAATGGTTGCAATTCAGACAGACTACATGTCAGTAGTGGGGTATATAAACAAGCAGGGAGGAACCAAATCTTACCCACTATGTCAGGAGGCACAGCGAATTTGGCAATGGGCAATCGCTTCTCAACGTTTTCTGATAGCAATGCACATCCCGGGAAAATCCAACGTGATAGCGGACAAGCTCGGCAGATCAATTCTAATGCCTCATGAGTGGTCCCTCAAACCAGAGATTGTGGAAGTCATCTTCCAGAAATGGGGCCAGCCTTGCTGCGACCTATTCGCCATGTCCATGAACACCAAATGCAACAACTACTTTGCCCTCATTCCCCCTCTGGGGAAGTCAACAAGGGATGCACTGGTTCACGATTGGCTCCCGTGATTACTCTGTCCGTTTCCCCCTTCCCTCTAATCCCCAAAATGATTCAGAAAGTGAGATTATTAAAAAGCACTATGATCCTCATTGCTCCTTACTGGCCTCATCAAGTTTGGTTCCCCTTTCTCTGGAACAATCTGTTGGAAGAACCTTGGATTCTGGATCCAATTCCAGACCTCTTGACTCATTCTTCGGGGAGTTCCATCCATCTGTCCAAACCCTCAAGTTGACAGCATGGCTGCTCCAATTCCACTCAGAGCCAGGTGTTACCCCTTTTCCCCTGCAGTGAGTCATATTATCATTTCTTCTCATAAGCCATCCATGAGGAAATTTTACTCCAGTAAGTGGAAAAGATTCTCTAGTTGGGCTGCAAAACAGAACAAAGGAGCCTTTTACAGCTTCCATATCTGCAATTTTAGACATTCTTACTGAACTTTTTGAAGAAGGAGCTGCTGCAGCTACTATTAGGGTTCAACTGCCAGCCATTTCTAATTGCCATACTGGAGAAATGGGAGTCCCGATTATGTCTCACAGGTTATGTAAGGCTTTCCTCAGAGGTACCTTCTTACTCAGACCCCCAATCAGAGAATCCCCAGTGCCCTGCGATCTAAATCTTGTGCTAACTTCGCTAACTTTACCACCCTTTGAGCCCGCATCATCTTGTGATTTGAAATTTTTGCCATGGAAAACTTTCTTTTTAGTAGTCATAACCTCTGCCAGAAGGGTATCGGAGTTACAAGCTCTCTCTACTCATCCTCCTTATATCATTTTTCACAAGGATAGGGTCTCTTTGAGAACTAATCCCTCGTTCCTTCCCAAAGTCTGTTCAAAGAATAATCTGAACCTTTCCATTAAATTGCCAGTCTTTTTTCCAGACTATAGCGACAAGGCAGAATATAAATTGTACCAGCTGGATGTTCATAGACAATTACGCTTTTACCTGCACAGGACAAAAGATTTCAGGAAATCCAACCAGCTTTTTGTGTCCTTTTCGGACAAAAAGAAGGTATTGCCAGTTTCCAAGGTAACCTTATCTAAGTGGCTTACGGATTGCATTTCGTTCTGCTACAATAGGTATGATCAGCAACTACCAGGAAAGATAAGAGGACATTCCACTAGGGCAGTCTCAACATCCTCTGCCTTTCAAGCCAGACCTCCTATTGATTCTATTTGTGCAGCCGCAACATGGGTGAGACCTCGTACCTTTATCACTCATTACAAAGTAGATGTGGCCTCCCAGAACAGGTCCTCCTTTGGATCCACTGTATTGAAGAGTCTTTTTTCGGGGTCTATGTTAAATATTCAAACATCCAAAATGTCGAACGTTACATAGTTGAGACCAAATGTTTGACATTTGGATGTTCGAATGTTAAATAAAAAAAAAATGAAACAAGAAAAACACACCTTAACAGTGTGAGCAGGGGGGCAAGCACCCCTGCACCCCCCACACACCCCCTACTTAAATATACCAACTCTGAGACCGCACTTCAGTGCAGAAAAGGGGAATTCTCTCTATTTGCACCGTATGGTGCTGTTGAAAGTCAATCTCCAAACACTTGAAATTTCGAACGCTTGGTCGCAACCATGTAACATTTGAAATTTTAAGCATTCGAAGAACTGACATAGACCCTTTTTTCCCTGAGCCACCCAAGGATAAAGGTGCTAGGGACGCTGTCCCAACCAGCAAGAACTACGTTGCGATAGGACAATATAACATTAAGAAGTTATGTACTCATCATAACGTTCCATGTTAGTTGTTCATCTCACCTATATTCTTGCGTCCCACCCTCCTTCCACCATCCTGTATTCCTGGAGAAACTGGTAGATAACTATATACTATGCACATCATTTTTTGCTGGTTTGGAGCCTCTGTTCTTGTCCTTATAAGATATATATATATATATATATACATATGTTTTGTATATATATATATCTATATATATATATATATATATATATATATATATATATATATATATATATATATATATACAATTTTTCTGTGATTGTCTTTCACTTACAAACAAGATCTGGGGATTTGGCACAGAGCATCATGGGATAGGGGTTAGCCTCGAGCCAGTGAAAACTCTCAAACTTTAGTATTCAGCCAAGTCGGAGCCAAGAACGGCTCCGAACTCAACCAGCAAGAATACAGGCGAGACGGACAGCAAACATGGAATGTTATGGTGAGTACATAACCTCTTATTTTTAATAACAGAATACATGAGTATTTTATTTTTATTGGGAGTTTTGACTGATTTTTTATGTGATGGAGTTTGTTTGTTTGCAAATATAAGTGGTATTTACATTCTAACCAATGGTTACAAGCATAATAAACATCTATCAAAGGCAGAATATCATGATATATATGACAATTAACATCATATTCATTAACCCCAAAATTATATAGACATGTCCATATCTTTAATTGAATTCCAGACTTTATGTTGATATAAACAAAAACCTTTCCATATATTCTTTGAATCACACTTCCATTGTTTGAAAGTGATTGCCATTACAATTAATACCACTATCCTTATCCAAGTGTATTAGTGCAGTATTAATGGAAAATGAGAATCCACCACATTGGATAAACAAAATAATAAATTATCAACAGAGGATACATCACATCTCATACTGTAGCATCCACCACCACTTCCCATATCCCAAATATATTTTACAAAACCATAATATATGTACATAATTAACTTCCAAAAACCTACATCTCCAGCAGATAATACCTTGACAGTTCAACTGTTTATATACAAAATCTAGGGTAATCTTTCAAAGATGAATCATTTTGAATCCAGTAAAGGCTAAGGACAGTATTCCCATAATTTATTTGATAGATGCAAAGATATTTTGCCAGTCAAGATCTGTAAAATGATATGAGAACAAAAAGACTCAATATTTCCCTTATAAAACCCATTACAAAAAATAAGCCAATATGAAGCAGTGCTTCTCAGGTTTTGAAAGCAAAGAAATAAATCTTTCATTTGCATTACCCACAAGACAAGTAATATACTGTCATGAATAATGATGTGGAAATGTCAGTCTTCCCCACTCTCCATCAAAAAGAAATAAAAATTCCCTGTTTGTAGATACTTGATAGATTACTCTAAGGTATTCTGTTCTTTGCAAATGATATTAAGTAATTGCAGCCAGTTCAAGAATAACATATATGCATTAAGCCACTCAACCATCTGCATCATACAAGATATTTCAGCATTTCTAATTTATTATTTCTTTTTTACAGCCAGACCAATGTTACCTATAAGGTATAGTAATGACATAGACTGAATCTGCCAGCTCACAGGCACAAATGAAAATGTCTGCCTATGCTTCTAGTATCTTACGTTCAATTACAGACACAGACATTATAGGGCCAGTCACAGCAGTAAGGGAGATCAAGTAGCTACAATATCAGGTTACCTTCCTTGGAATGAGACTTTGCATCAAGCCTACTACAGATTCTCCCTTCAGCAGTAGCTAGGGGTTAGTCCCAGTTAATGGAGGCTAGTACCCATTTACTGGTATATTACACATCACTGAGAAGGGTGAAGTTAAAGCAATGAGAAAGAAAATCCACCCTTCCCCTGCAGTGTGGTGATGTCAGTGCAGCTTCCAGCTTTCAATCAGTTAGTCAGTGTAAATGTTATTATTGTACTAACTTCACATGCAGTACAACTTAAAAACACAAAACACAAATAAGTACTTTAAAAATGTATATGTAACAAAAAAGGTATGCTATGTATTATGTTGAACCACTGTAGGCTTAATAAAAGAGGGGGGCCTCAGGGGACCTTCAAAAGGTTTTGATAGCTAGTTTCTTCCAAAACTACTAAAGCAATGAATATTATGTGAGTGTGACTTAATACAAGAAAACTTTAAATTCTGATGATTACAACTACTTACCAAGTATCACCAGATACTCCTTAGTTATCAAGCAGAGAGCATGGCCTAGTCATTAGCTTGTAATTAGCACTCATGGAACCCGCCTAATTTGCAAAATAAGTCATAATTAAGACCTTATACTTTATATGGAAGTCATTAAGAAGTCAGTGCAAAGTCTGAACTGGAAGTGTTTTAAGATCCAGATAAGTACCTATCGGCATCTTGGCTACAGAGCTCAACACTAGCTAGAGGTGTTCAGTGTCAGTGCAAGAAAGCCCTAGGTAAAGTGCTTTCCAGTAATACTTTCTTGTAGAAGTCATTGTGTAAACCACTGCTGAAAGATCATCCACAGGCCTTACAAGTCTTCATTTGTCTTTTAGAAAGTGGATTCTTCTCCACTGACATTCCATTATCTGTATTGCCATCTGAGTCTATAAAGTTCCCTGTCATACCAGGAATCATACATCAAATTAACAATAGGGTGTATATGTAATCGTTCAACAGTATTACTGATGGCCTTGATGAAGACAACTACCTTTATCTTTTCTGATAAGACTCAAGGCATGCAAAAACTAGAAGCACTGTTTGTGACTTCCCGCTGGTGAGAAATGTGATTTCCTTTTTATCTGTGAGTTGCTTAAACCGATAGAGCTGCTTTCCGTTTTACCTTTTCCATTACATTTTTGGTTTGAGAAAGCGGTTCAGTATGGTGTTTTTTGTTCTATGTGGCAGATATACACTTAATTTGCCCAGGCTGAGAATGCATATTTTACATGCTTTTTACATTAATTAATTTGCTTCTTTGTGATACTTAAATACACAGAGTATATCTGTGACCTTGTCTTTTCTGATAAGACTCAAGGCCTGCAAAAACTGCCATCACTGCTGGTGACTCCCTGCTGTTGAGAAAAGAAATCTCTTTTTTGTCTGTAAATTGTTTAAACTAATAGACAGTGGCGGCTGGTGACTTCAAATCACAGGGGGGCTGCAGGAGACAGCTGAATGGGTGGGGTCAAGGGGAGGGGTGTGGTCAACCAGAAAGGGGAGGAGCTATGCACAAAACCACAAAAAACTAACTTTAATTAAATACGCTGCCCTGGGTGGCAAACCATCATTATGAAAGTCCAATCAAGACAAAAATAAGTGTAGAAGAATAAAAATATTTCAATGCATTGGCTGCATGACAGCTTACTTAATATCTAGATGGAAACAAAAGGTTGTGAGGCATGAAAAATAAATTACTTTTAAATACATTACTGGAATGCCAGTCAAAATCAAGTATAAGAAAAACCAGAAGCACTCAACTCAAACCACTTCTCCTTGCACTGCAGTCCTAATTATAATATATTCAGCTTTATTAAAGTACCAAGTAACATGCTGAAAGTAGAAATCTATGTGATGCCCCCACTTGTAAAAATGTTTCTTATCCAAAAAGACCTGCTGCCTGACAACTTGTTTCATGGGGAAAACATGATAAAAGTAAAAATGAAAAGCAAACAAGAAACAAGCTCAAGATACATTGCTTAAAGGATTACTGTACAGGTTATGGACCACACATGATTGGCATTCTGTTTAGTTTACGGGTAAAGTCTGTAGAGATGACTGGAAGTCTCCAACAAGTGTAATGAGCTTTTTAAAATAATGGAATCCTGTCCTTTAATACCCAAGGCTTATACATTATGTAGTCAAGTATTCTCTGCATGGCAACAACAGAAAGGCTTTCAATGTTGGCAATTCTTTAACAGTATGCTTATTAAAGCTTACTTGCATCTTACGATCTCAGACAAGCTTACCTTATGGTCATTAAAGCATTGCTACTTAAAAACACAGAGCAACAGGCACTTTGAGTAATAAGCATAAATCAACAGTACAAAAATATGACAGAAACCAGACCATTCTGCAAAATCAAGGACAGATGAAAAGCCACTGTAGTACTTATGCAGTGTGTCCTCCCCATCCAAGGTAGATACAACTACTCCTTGCCTTGCTTGGACACATCCAGAGTCACTACATGGGGAGTGGGGTGCAACAAGCATGTCACAATTTGAAATCTCTCTGGCTGACTGTGATGGCCCTGACACATTTGTCATACCTCTCAACCTCAAGAGCAAGAAATCTGGACAAAGCCATACACAGAAGTGGGACAAAGGCCCAACAATAAGGACAATTTTTAAATATTGCTCTAATAAACTTAGAAAGATAATAGAATAGGTCTTGCATTAGTATGAATTTTCTGAAGGGTATAAAATCTGAAACTCAAATGTCTGTCATTTTCTAACTTCAGTCTTTAGTGATGTCACTAATTTGCCAAAAACACAATTTTATGAAAAATGGACAAAAATGTGATGCAAAAATATAAAATAGACACACAATACAGCTGCTACCTGTCAAAGAAGGGACACTTTAATATTAGTACTGCTACCTTGAGCAGCTGACAAAATATAAAAGAATCTACATGCATTTCAAGTAATCTATAACTTTGATTATTACAGTTATTTCTTAATTGTAAACCCTCCATGTTTTCTTCCAAAATTGCTATTTTGCGGAGGGATTATAAGGGGGAAGAGCAACATTTTGAGCCAAAAATTGGGGACAGTTGAGAGGTTGGCTATGCCTAATTCTATAAAGCAATTTATTTGCATGTACCTCTCAACCTGTTAATGCAGTAAATCTGAACAAGGCCAAATATATTGGGGCACATATAAACAGTACTAAAATTGCTCTTGTATAAATTGAGACAGTTGATAGAACAGCTCTTACTTTAACATGCATTTTTCTGAAGGTTATGAAGTCTGAAACTTAGAGTGACTTCTGGCAAATCATTTAGGAATTAAAACTACAAATTTTATGAACAAACCAAAAATAAGAAGCAAAAATCTATTCATTCTTTGAAAATCTGGACAGTTGGGAGGTATAGTTCAGCTGGGCCTGTCTGAGTTTGCTGCCCTTCCCCCTGACAAAATAATGGTTAAATGGAGCCTCTGCAGCCATTCCAATGAACCATTATACTTGGCTATTTCACTCCATTTACCATAAATACTAATGTGCATACTGCTTTACTTCTATGATGAGTTGGACTTCATTTGAAAGTTTTATTTTGTAGTTTACAGCACAAACACTAAGTCATCTGTTAAACAAAGCAATGCAGTCTCACAATGAAAACTTAGCATTAAAACTTCTCTGCCCTTGAAACTCACATTCATTGAAACAGCATTGAAACCCACATTCAAAGAAAATACATTTTGGCAGATAAAGATTAATTTTGGGCTGTTTTCGAATCATAGGCTCCTTGCATATGAAACATACATGTGCTCTTTGATACACCTTCCTCATTGTACTAAAATTATATTCCTTGTACAATACAGTACACTTGTTACAGGATGTTTTAAATTTGTTTTGAACATTTTTTCCAGTAAGCAATGAAACAAACCATATGCACCCATAATGGCAAAACTGCCCAGTTGAGAACATTTATCATAAAAAAGTCTACTCAGACTTCCACAGTCCACCATTATTAGTAAATATACACAATTCCACAGTCCACCATTATTAGTAAATATGCACAATTCCACAGTCCACCATTATCAGTAAATATGCACAATTCCACAGTCCACCATTATCAGTAAATATGCACAATTCTACAGTCCACCTTTATCAGTAAATATGCACAATTCTACAGTCCATTATCAGTAAATATGCACAATCTCTGAAGTCAGTCATCTAAATAATTCCACATTAAAGAAATCTGTAACTAATGAAGTGGTTGCTGCTAGCAATCACCTTTATATTTCATGGTTTCATCGAAATATAAAGTGTCTGTTGCCCCTCAGGAATAAATTGTCTATATTACATTAAAAAAATGATAAGCTAGTAATAATATTGCAAGAGGAAATGGATGGCAAACTGATAACGAACTCATAGTTAGTATCTTCACCAAGGAGAACATTCTCAGTACGGCAGCATCTACCCTTAGTGGGAGTAGAACCCACAACCTTCTGCATCAAAAGCAAGTACACAGCCTGTTGTGCTATAGTATTAACTTGGCAAAGCACTAAACTTCTATTCCCCTGCAGCTCTCAGTTCCTTGTAAAATCTACTCAATACTCAACTGCATCTCAACTTCGCAGCTCAAGAAACTGGTAAAAGCCAAAATGTATTGGGGGGGGGTCAAAAGCCCAAAAACAGGGACACATTAAACATTGCTTGTATAATCTTGGAAAGTTGCTAGAATAAAATGTTGTGTTTCCACCATATATTTTACTGCCAAGGTCCCTGAGCAAAAAACAGTCAGAGTAACATACCACTACGCCACATCAGCTGCTTTGTAAAAGAGAGGAAGACTGAAACTTAAATGGCTATCATTTAGTGAATTCAGTTCTCAACATAGCTGTCAACCTCTTAGTACAAAACACCTGGACAAACCCAGTAATGAGGAAGCCCTCAAACATATTCAGTGAATTCAGTTCTTGCCATAGCTGTCAACCTTAGCACAAAAACCTGGACGAAGCCAATAATGGGGGAATACAGTCCCAAAAATAGGGACAAATTTAAAATATTCATCTTATAAACTTTGAAAATTGCTAAAAAAAAAAAAGGTTGTGCTACTATGTATTCTGAAGAACATGAAGTTGGAAATTCAAATGCCGGTCAATTTTACTGCGGACAGAACAAAAACAATTTTCAGCAGAGACGCAGGGATTAAAACTGCAGACACATCTTTGTGAAATGGCAGGGCACCAGAGCAAATCCACACAAATACAGGGAGGAGATGCAGACAGAAGCCACCCCAACCAAGAATCAAACCAGAAAACCTATAGCTGTGAGGCAACAATACTATCACTGCACCATCAATTATGCAAGGAATTAAACATTCAGAAACCTGAAGTCTGAAATTCAAATGCCTGTCAATTTTACTGCGGACAGAACAAAACCAATTTTCAGCAGGGATTAAAACTGCAGACACGTCTTTGTAAAATGGCAGGGCACCAGAGCAAATCCACACAAACACATGGAGGAGATGCAGACTCCACACAGAAGCCACCCCAACCAAGAATCAAACCAGAAAACCTATAGCTGTGAGGCAACAATACTACCACTGCACCATCAAATATGCAAGGAATTAAAAATTCAGAAACCCTTAAGTCTGAAATTCAAATGCCTGTCAATTTTATTTAACATTTTTTAATCAGGACAGTCTGACTTGGAACAAATAAACAATTTTCAGCAGAGGCCCAGGAAGAAATAATGCAGACATGTCTTTGTAACATGGGAGGACACAAAAGCAAACCCACACAAACACAGGGAGAAGATACAGACCCCACAAAGAAGGAACCCCAGCCAAGAATCAAACCCAAGAACCTGCAGTTGGGAGGCAACAATGCTACTACTACACCATCAAATATCAAGCATTGCAACATTTACAAACCACAGATATTATGAGGAACAGATCAGATCGAATATGAGGCAAAAATCTGAAATTTTTTTACAAATGGTGGTGGGTAGGGAACTCAAGTCTTTAACACCTGCATACAGGGTACAGGGTTCAAGCCTGAGGCATTCCCTACCACACCACCATAAGCACCTGGGGCATTTTCACACACACACACACACACACACACACACTCTCTCTCTCTCCAGTAAAGCATAAGCACCATACACAACACACACACAAATAAACATTGTAAATTAAAAGGCACCTTACCTGAATATATCCGTACATCCGGAGATCTGAGATCCTAATGCTCCTTCCCGAGATCCCTAATGCTCTGTCCCGAGTCCCTGCTGCTCTTGCAGTCGGACGATCCCTAATGCTCTGTCCCGAGTCCCTGCTGCTGCTCTTGCAGTCCGGATGTGTCCCATAATCCTGGCGAGTCTGTGCACTGTAAAAGTGCACAGACGTCTCCTTGTGTCCCCCTATGGGGACGGCCGGACTGCCTTGAGCATGCGCATAGACCGACAGTAGTCGGGACTCGGTCTATCTTGCATGCCAAGTCCGCGAATTTCGAAAATAATTTTTTTTTTATTTTTCATTTTTCTTTCTCATTTTCTTTCTCTTTTTTATTTTTGAGGGGGCTGCAGTCCGGCAGCCCTATGCCACGAGCCGCCCCTGCTAATAGAACTGCTTTCTTTTAATGGTTCCATTATGTTTATTCTTTTGAGAAATCTGCTTGGCCTGGTGTGTTTATTCTGTGTGACAGATAGGCACTTCTATTGCCCAGACTGCACATTGCACATGCTTTTTATCATTGGTTAATTTGCTTCTTGAATGATACTTTAATACACAGAGTATGTCTATGGACTTGTCTTTTCTGATAAGACTCAGGGCCTGCAAAAACTACAAGCACTGTTAGTGACTCCCTGCTGGTTATTTCTCCCATTCTTTGATCTGCTTTTTAAACTTGGTGATTTTTATGCTGCTCACCCTTACTGTAAATTGAGTTTCATAAGCTCCTCCCTTTCTACACTGCTATTGATATCTTTAATTATTTATTTGCCTTTCCTCGTGCTTATTTTGAAAAACAAATTGCATTTTGCATCTCACTGTTTGTTCTACTGATATACTTTCTCTGAATTCATTATCTAGCTAGCTGTTGGATAAAGTAGTGCATTTTTACAGACTAGCAAGTTCTTTTCTGATCTTTAAATCAAGATGATAAGAGGATTTTCCAGCGGGTGGCAGTGGGTCGTAGCCTAGTCTGTATAGCTTGGGGAAATACATTAGATATTCTTGCAAGTAATTGTTTTATTGACTGGAGGGCTGACTAATCAGCTTATCTCATTTTAGTGCCTTTATAAATTCTGCACATTTGAGTGACTCTTAGCACATTTCTAAAACGTGAAGTACTTTTATTGAATAATCCCACTTTCATAAACTGCATAAAGTGCACTGCTGTTAGCTTGAATTGCCTTTCATTAAGTGTATGCTTGTTTGTGGTTGCTTTTAACTTCAGACACTCTTTTACTGTACTTTTCAATTAGGAGGACTGGAATTATTCATCTTGTGGCAGTAGGTGTTTCAGTTGCTGGATCATTACAAAACATTAATAATGTGTGCATTAGATATGGATGTCATGAAATTCACTTCAAGAGGGGATTGAAGAAAACATGAGAGATTAATCTTGACATCCATGCTGACAGCACTTAACTAGTTTGTTATGAGCAGAGACATGATTATAATTTCTTATAGTACATGTAGTTTCTGCTGTTCTGATGTAATACTGCCTAAAAGGTGTAAGAGTGTGAAATGTTTTCCAGCTTTGAAAGCCATAAAACACTTACAGCTGTGACATAGTCAGTGGTCAGAAGCTAACTGTGCCTCTGATAGGCTACTACTTTAAAAGCTGTTTACCATTTCAGTCTGCCCTTTTCTTTGACAGTTAAGAATGTTTTATGTCTTTCAAAACTCCTCACTAATGTTATGTGGTGTCCACTGTGTATTCTGTGTTGCAATAATATAGCAGAACCACATTGAAAGCTGTGCATAACAAAACTTGCTGGGCATGCCTTTGCTATCAAGAGATGTGTATTTATTTATTTGCATTTGTTTACCGGGATAGCCCACTGGGCCATTAAGGGCCCATTTTCAGTGGAGGCCCAGGGAGAAAAGCTCCACAAGTAATAAGAAACAATACATACAGTGAAGAGATAATAAGAACAATACATAAAGTGAATACATTTGCAGTGAGTGCTATGATCATGAAATGAATTAAAGAAAAATAACTTCAATAGTTGAGTAGAATCATCTGTTTCAATAACACATTGAGAAAGGGCGATGATCAATGATAAAATCAAAATTCTTTGAAAGATATGTTAAATTTTAGGCTGCCTAGTGTGATACAATAAAAAAAGCTTAAGGTTACAAAAGTTCACTTTTAATACACCAAAAGTTTTAACAGTTGTTATATACACTTTGATGTGCCACAATTTAGCTGTTTTTTTTTTTTTTTTTTTTGTAGCATGAAGCATACTACAGATTTCAAAGCTGTTTCATGCAGTTCTGAAGTGGCTGTCATACATACATGTAGTAACGTGATAGTTTCAAAACACTGAAAAAAAGTTGAAAATACTTATGTCTAGAAATAATTTCAGTGAATCACAACTACTAGAAAATGTTACACAGAAGAAACTACTTTTAAATTGTTCTCATGACTGTGGAAAAAAGAGAACATAAACTGATTCACTGCAGGTACCCAAGCAGAAACTGCACCAGCAATGATTGGCTGCAGATAACAACAGTTGCACTTTTGTTATTCATCTTCATGCATTTCTACATAGTTCAACTTGTCTATTACAACACTAAATATAATTAAACTGTATTCTGAGAAATGAGATTTCAACCAACTCATCATTTGCATGAATTATTTTTAACCAGTATTCTCAATGTTTTCTGATTCAACCAAATGACATTAAAACAAACAAAAGAGGAACCTTTATGAACTCTATCAAATGCTTATTATAACCAAGTGCTTGTATGTGAGCCTTGCTATATAACAAAGCTACTTATTTTCTCAACAGTCACTCTGAGGGGGGAATGCAAAGAAGCTTACCCCTGTAAAAACAATTAAAGAAGGTGTGCTGTATTTGTGAAAATGTGTGTAATGTTTTGCTGGTGGCGTATGGTAGGTAATGCAGTACTGTTCCATTGTTTGCTAGGTAATTTGACATAACTGTATAATTGTTTTCAAACAACATAAATGCAGGTGATGTATGTGTACTTTGTTCATGTGTTGGGTAATTATATGCATATATAAATAATTGTACTGTCAGATTTCATTTCAGAGAAGTACTGTTTATCATGAGTTTTTCAAGGTTCATCATGGTTTACTTTCAATGGAAATGAATAAAACCATGTTCTTTTGGCAAAATAGGTAGAAACTGAGCACTTAAATAAAACGCAGCCCTTAAAACAGTACTTACAGCTTTGTGTGAAATAGTTCAGAAAGACTTCATTCTCATGCAATACAGTCCAAATTAAGAGTCTGACAAAGCTAACCCCAAAGTATACAAGGCATATTCAACACATTCACATCACAAATAGTAATAGCCACATGGGAAAGGAAGATTATCTACAACTTCCCATACAGGCTAGGTAACCTCCAAAGGAACAGCAACTCTCATTTGACTTTACTTTTTTCATCATATTCAGTAAAATTAAAAACACATGCATTTAAAAGTTTTGTTGTAAAGCTTCACTAGTCTGTCTGCCTGTTTAAGAGTGGTTCTCAGCTACGTCATCTTAAGTTACTGTCATAGTTCATGCATTACTCTGGACATGAGCAGGGTACTTTGACTCATAAGGGTGTCTTGGAGAATTTTCATCCCTGAAAATTGTATCATCAGTTCTCTTGCTATAGCAGTAGGATTTATTCTTTTCAGATGAACTTCTTCTGGAAAGTGTGTAGCTTAAGGTAAGATTACAAGTATGTTCCAGTCCCTGTTATTGGACTTCACCAGTGGACCTAAAAGATCCATAGCTACTCACTCAAAGAGGACTTCTGCTATAGGTAAACTAATTAAAGAGTTACAAATTTTTGGATTAGGTACTGCCTTCTTGCATTCTAGGCAAGCTGCATTGAAATGCATTATTTTCTTCATCACACCTAGTTAGTAAAATATAGTTAAAATCCTA
The DNA here is from genome assembly GCF_019279795.1 of Protopterus annectens. Taxonomy (NCBI): domain Eukaryota; kingdom Metazoa; phylum Chordata; order Ceratodontiformes; family Protopteridae; genus Protopterus; species Protopterus annectens. The sequence goes on along the minus strand of NC_056732.1, from coordinate 222,913,996 downwards.
GCATTTGTTTTATCCATGACTATTTGCCCAGTCAAAACGTGAGTATGGCCACATTTCACTATGTTGAGTCTTTCAGCTTTTCCCAGTTAGGGGTCACCACAGCAGAACTCCGGTCCACTATTGATTGGCAGTAGATTTTTACATGCCAAGTGGCCAGCCCTGACGCACAACCTTCAACAAAGGTACGCCCATTCACGTGTGTCTCCACGCAGAAGACACTCTAGCTGAGAATTGAACAGGACAACGTCTTAGTGTGAGGTGACAATGCTACTGCAGCACCACCACTGCAGTGGCCACATTTCATTATGAGAGTCCTAAAAGGTTTTGGTACCTGTATCTGGCATAGTTCCTGTGTCCTGTCATATTCTATAATCCAAATTGTTTTTTTTTAGTTCAAAATGTGGGTTTAGTGTAGGACTGCTCTGATAAGTGGTCTCCTCTTCATTTATTGATACTCTCTGTAGCCATACAGAGAGTTCAGTGTTCCCATTCAGTGTTTTTTAATTGCCATGGTTTATGTAGAGATTTGCCAAGACAGACACTATTCTGATAAGCTATACAGACAGTTATATAAAAGATAGTCTAATATTGTAATTAACCTACTATTAATAACTTTAGCCAGTATGCAATAAACAATACTTAATATACAAAGTGGATGATAAAGCTGAAGTTCAGACACCACTTTTCTTTCTTTGTTAAAGGGGTATCTACTTGTTGCTCTGTTTCTGAACTCTCCACTGTCTTTATAAATAGTGGCTAGTGGCTAGCCAATAGCAGACTGTCTGATTTAAAATGTGCCCATCTTTGAGTGTATATTTCAAAGACTGGATGTACATTTCGCACTTTGATACAAAAGTGTGATTTGTCCATCTTTGTATGATTCTGCAACCCCATGGGACTGGGTGATTGGTTACTATCAGTTAAGTTTATTCTTCTCTTCTTTTGTTGTAAATGAAACTCATATTTCTTTTATTTCAATTGCCATAGACCAAATTGCCTCCATGACACTTCATAGTTGGTTTAAAGGCATTACAGTGTATTTAACCTTTTGTAATCTATGCCCAGACAGAAATCTATTGATTATGCCACTTCTGTCTTACTGTATAGTTTAAATATTGCAACTTTAGTTTGACCTGCATCCTATTGAGTACACCACTCCTGTCTTACTACAAAGCTTAAATATTGCAATTTTAGTGGCACATTAACCTTACCCTAATTGCACTCTAATAAAATTTGGGGTTTAGGTATATTTCCTGTGTGGCTTCTTAATTTTTTTAATTCACAGTATAATTGAGGGTGCCTGTTTTATTAATTATTAACAGTTGTATATCCTGCTTATTTACTTTGGGGCTATACTTACCCAAACCAGGCTGCAGCTGAATAGCAATAAGGGTTAAGACATATTTGTTAGTCGCTCAACTTATTTACAGTCAGTGTTATTTCTGTTTTGTTTGGAAGGTTTTACAGTTGCTACCTCAGCTTATTATATAGAAATTTGTTCTGTTTTGCTTTATATTAGAACTATAGCTAATTTTAAAACTATAGACCTTCTTGGTTTTTAATCTGTATTTTTTGTTTTTAATTTTGGTCAGTGTTTTAGGTGGGTCTATGTCAAATAATCGAAAGCTGATAACTCCGAAGCTCAAAACCGTGAACTTCAAACCTCGAAAGCTGACAACATCAAATCCACCAAACAAAAACCCTAATTACCTAAAACAAAAAACAAAATGTTCTATGTAGGGGGACAAGTCCCCCTAAACCCCCCATACCTCTCGCTACTTAAATATACCAACTTCAAGATCGTACTACAGTGCAGTAAAGGGAAATCTTCCCTACCTGCACTCTATGGCGATCTCCGTTCTATGGTTCAACATTTCTAAGCTTCGAGGTTTGAAGTTCGGAGTTTTGTGCTTCGGAGTTATCAGCTTTTGAGCTTATGATATAAACCCGTTTTAGGTATATACCATCCTGGATCTGATCTCAGTGCCAGATAGCTGTTGTTATCCCTCATTTTTACTTAACATTTCAATTCACTGCCAGTTTTAGTAACACAAGAAGTTTTCACAATTTGCAATAGTACACTGCATTTATGTATCACAATATATAACTTTATGGTTTGTTGTTATATCTACATCCTGTTTCTAGGCTTCTGACTATATAGCTATAATACTTCTGGTTATTATTTGCAGAATGATGGTTTGTTATACAGCCTTGCCTATTATGACTGAATACTGTAGTTTAATTTTCATCTCCTGCAGCACACTACATTCTTGAATCATATTTCCTGTGTAGTATCATTACACAATTGAATTAACAGTGAAGATTAGTTCACTTTATACTTAGTCTAACTATTATCTCTAGCATATTTATGTTTTATGGTCACTGGCATGGATATACTTATTAGTTATACTTTCAAAGACTTATGCAGAAATTATTTGTTCAGTGCAAAAAATGTGAAGTTTAGATAAAAAACATGAAAAATAGAATAATACATTATGTCTATACTGCATCAAGTTCACTCATTTGTGCAACATTATTTGAAGGGAAAATGATTGACAGAAGAGAAAAGGATTAATAATGTTGAAGATCAACCCTGTAGATATGTTACATTGCTAAGTAGAATTACTGCCCTTGTAGAGTTTTGGAAAGAATATAAGTTAAGAATATCAAATAGAGAGACTACACAATAGATTAATTTATTAGAAAATGGTTGTGTTACAACTAATTCAAATTTACACCAGCACTAAACCAAAATATCATTTAGATAATAACTACCAAACTGCATAGTAATTAAAATTCCTAAACATAAAAAAGAAATAGAACTTTAGACATTATGCCATTATTAAATGTAGGTAAAAGGAAGCTCTGTGATACTTCCCTTTCAAGAAGGAAAATGAACAAACGTATTAATCATCCTAACAGTTTTGATTCATTTAACCAATACAGTATTGGATGGCATAATGGTTAGGGTGTTTAACTTACAAACACAAGGTGCAGGGTTTGATTCTCACATGGGGTGATTGGCTAGGTTTAAAGTGACCCACAAGGGCAGTTAGCCTAGTACTAATATATGAATCTATTGACTAAGATATGGACCATTCACATAAAACCATGTCTAGTACAACTAACAAAAATGAGAATGAACAATTAGAAAAGCATTCCATTTTGGACAGTGCAGTAGCAATAAAATTCACAGAAAATATTTTAAACAATTCATCCTCAGATTATTCTAAAAACTTTTATTAGGTTCCATTGAACCTCCCCTATCTCTTTATCTAGACGTTGTTACAATATCTAATAAATCTAAAAAGTAAAAAAGGCAGACCAGTCATGAAACTGGAGGTTGGCATAATGGTTAAGGTGTTTACCTTGCAAACACAAGGTGCAGAGTTTGATTCTCACATGAGGTAGTTGGCTAGGCTTAAAATGACCCACAAGGGCAGTTAGCCTAGTAATAATCTATGAACCTATATGAAAAAGAATAATATGAAAAAGAAGAAAATGAAAAGAAGGGCCTTAGGAAGACATGCTTAGTTACTAGTTATAGATAATCCTAATCATTTTACTAACATTTTGTTTATAAAGTGTGATGCTACTGTGATTCAAAATTTAGTTAAAATTGTGATGCTACTCCAATTCAAAATTTAGATGGAACACAAGAACATTTTGTTGAGTGTGCAGAAGAGTCTACAGATAACAGTCTAAATAAGTCTAAATGTGATTTTGATATTGACGGATTCAATGTTTAAACCAGTATGGATGGCCTTAAGTGACAAAGACAAACAAAGGGTCACAATATCATTACTGTCAGGTTTAAAACAATCTAATATGAAAGCTTTAGAAAATTGGTTACTTTTATAAGTACATACTAATCCTCTGTAAAACAAATTGTCTCCAATGTACACAATTAAATCACATGAATAATTTAGTGCTGGCTATATTATAAATTTTGGAATTAAATAATGTCAAAGTTGCTTTTAGTGAAATAATTCCATCTTTGTCTTTGTGGTGGAACAATTATACATTCATTAAAGTGTATTTATTCAGTCCTTGGCTTAGGCAAATCTTTACTGCTTACATATTCACATATTGGGAAGAGTTCCATGAAGATCAGAGAATGCTAGCGAGGGATCAGAGGATCAAGAATATAAATACTGTTGTAATCATAGGTTGAAAAATAATTCCGTCCCCAAAAACCTACATGTATCCTAGAATGTAGAGAGCTGTGGACCAGCATTTTGATTTACTTGATATACTGCAGATCGATAGTCAGTTTATTAATACATTGTGATTAATTACAATGAATATTTTTGATAATCAAGGAATAAAACTCTGACTTGTTTCCCACTGTCATGTTTCTTTCTTATGAATTCAGTTAATAAAGAGAGAAATGTAATTTCATTTCTATAATATGGTTGAAACAAATGTCAGAAAATAGTAAGGATAATATTATCAGTTAGGTATTGTAGTAGTTACTGGGTATATGAAGTTTTTAATTATGGCCTTTTTCCATAGTTTTGTAACTTATCCTTTATTGATTCAATGATTAACAACTGTAGTAATTAAATAAACTGTCGCATCTACTGCAATCTAATGAAACAGGCTTTATTTTGTTAAGATGCTTTTAAAGATAGCTAATAGTCACAAGTGTGAGACTGACAGAGAGGGTTGTTAGTAATATCTTGATGAAGTGTCATTAGTAGATCAGGATAATGTTGAATGACTTTTCCAATGTTAAGTACCCTGCCCTTATGATGCATTGACAGAAACATTCTTTAGTTGAGACAGATTTGTATTCCTTTTTTTTCTGCTATTGGTTTTAAGTGTATAATATTTCTTGTGTGAGTGTGCTATTATGTAAAAGGATCATTAAGTGGTGAAGAAAGCAGGAGAGCATGGAGATTACTATGGAAGGAAAGCTGAAGTCAGAATAAGGTAGAAGGAGAAAGGAACAAAAACTGTAATTTATGTGGGATTAATTTTAGATAGTTCTTAATTCTAATTAGTAATACTAGATTATTTACAATGAGATTCGAGTTATCTGCATCTAAAGTTCCAAGTGGGCTGTAGGTATACCTTGAGTTTGTGTAGAAATATCTTATGATGTGACTCAACTTACAGATATTTAAACTATATTACTCAATCTACCTTTATTCAAAACACTGTTCACAGTCTTTGAGGCTAAAATTTGCAAGACTCAGTTTATTGTGGTCACCCAGTATTTATGAAGCATTTTGTTTTGTACTATCTAGAAACATGAGTTTTCTAGGTATATTTTGGAGGAAATGGGTTACAGTTTCTAAAATCATGGGTTTCTAAGCATAGCCTCTTTCTTTGTATTAAACATGACAGTTTCCAACATTAACTTTCTTTCTATTAGGTGGAACAGTCTGTCTTATACAGGGGACAGACTATTGTATACATTTGTGAAAGCTGTAATATGACTGCCATCTTCATATGCTGGTCTCAAGTCAATGTTGTCTAATTCCCATATTTTTTTTCCATGGAACAAGGTATAGCATTTGTAGATGATCAAATATGCAACCAGCAGAATCAGTTCTTAGAAGGCTCACTTGAGGAAGGTGATAAGCAGACATAATCTGAGTTTTTACTCTGAACAATGTAAATATGCTAACTGTCCACTTTAAATATGTAGAAAAATATGAGTAACATGAGTAACATAAAGGAACTGTTAGGTTCTATTAAGCCATCACTCACTGTCAGAAGCCAGGGAGAGATCAGAGGAATGAACACAAAACAAACACCAATCCTAGATATCATGGAACACAATGAAGTGAACTGTATGTATCCTGGGATATATTCAACTATTTTGTGTGCACTTACACAGGGAGATCCCACTTGCACAAACCCCTAGAGGGTGATATATATACATATATATATATATATATATATATATATATATATATATATATGTGTGTGTGTGTGTGTGTGTGTGTGTATATATATATATATAAAACTGAATTCACCAAACTTCTAAACACCAGGCAACTTTGCCAAACACTTAATTTCCCGAACTCTCAAATCACCGGAATTTTACTCCGGGAAAAAAACACTTGGCCACCATGGTGAACTTTACCCTTTTCTCCTCTATAGTGTGATCTTAGAGTTGGTATATTTAGTTAGGTGGTAAGGGGAGCAAAGCCGCTCACTTGGGTGGGATTAATTTGTGTCAGTTTGTTTTTTGTGTGTTGGTGGCCAAGTGTTTTTTTTACCCAGGGTAAAATTGCTGTGGTCCGAGAGTTCAGAAAATTAAGTGTTCTGCAAAGTTGTCTCGTTCTTTTGGTTTTCGGGTAAGTGAGTTTTCGATAATTCCAAGTAGATCTGTTTGTGAATATATATATATATATATATATATATATATATATATATATATATATATATATATATATATATATATATATATATATATATATATATATATATATATATATATGTGTGTGTGTGTATATATATACAGATTTCCCTCAGAAGCTCGAAGTTTCAAACCTTCAAACTTCAAAAGGCCAAGACCAGAAGATAGAAATTTTGAAACTTTGAACGTTCTGAATGGAGATCGCCATATAATGTGGGACGGAATATTTACCCTTTTCCTGCCTGTAGTGCAATCTCAGAGTTGGTATATTTATTTAGCAGGGGGTATGGGGGTGCAGGATTGTTGGCCCCCTGCTTAGTTTTTGAAGTTTCAAAACTTTGATCTTCTAGTCTTGGCCTTTTGATGTTTTGAAAGTTTTCAATCTTCAAGTCTTCAAGCTTTAAAAGTAGATCCATATATATACATATGTGTATATGTGCGTGTGTGTGTGTGTGTGTGTGTGTGTGTGTGTGTGTGTGTGTGTGTGTGTGTGTGTGTGTGTGTGTGTGTGTGTGTGTGTGTGTGTGTGTGTGTGTGTGTGTGTGTGTGTGTGTGTGTTTTATATTGACTGCTTTGTTCACAGCAGCTCCTCTGGGAGTGTCTTGAGATTGTTACTGACATGTTTGCATTTTCTCCCTGTGTTCGCGTGGGTTTCCTCCGGGTACTCCGGTTTCCTCCCACATTCCAAAGACATGCATCTGGAGCATTTCTCCCCGGGACTCCACTGAAAACAGGCTCTGTGGAACCTAGTCGGACTTTCCCAGTCAACAAATGTTAAATAAAAATAAAATAAAAAAATGTATGGCAGTCTAGCTATCTAGATGAGACCTTTCCCCTTAAACTGAGTATAAAAGAGCAGAGAAAAGCCCTTTTCATAGGAAGACATATGCAAATAATGTGTAGTATATATTTTTATGTTAAACAGTTTAGTTTTTATTTGTACTATGGCAGCAAGTTGATATTAGGTCAGATTATTATATTCCCAGTGAGGTTTTTACAGGTGGGAATTATGAAGTCAGACAGAACATATTCCTGATAGGAAAGTTCAGGTCATATCTTTGTGCCTGTATTAGACAACAAATATTATGGTGTACTGCACAAGAAGGCATTATATCTAATCAATCTGAAAAAGTTTTAAGACCTAGTTATTAGGTGCAAAGCTTTAAGTCTGAGGCATCAAGCCTTAAGCCTAGTGTTATTTCAGTAACCTCAACTGCCACATCAGAAACAGATAAAACCGAATAGGTGTCTTGCAAAGTGTTACTTAGTTATTCACTCCCACTGTGGAAATGAAGGTTTTGTATTTTTGTACATAGTACTCCTTTCAGTCTCATAAGCTTAGAAGCTGTAAATGCTACCTTATCAGCTTACTGCTAAGTATTGCTACTCTAGTTTGTGTGCTAATGCATTAAATTAACTGTGAACCCTTGTATTGTAAACTACTTTGTCAAATGTATTGTTTTTGTAACTACTAATTAAATTTTAATTTTAGCACAAAGTTTTAACAGCCTTTAACATCTTGGTGGTGACTGAAAAAGGTCAGTACTCCAGCCATTCTACCTGGTTATCAAAATGAATAAGTTAATAAAATGGTGGCAATACCATCCTCCCAATAATTAGACTTGAAAGTCATAGAGTCCCTGAATAACAAGGGGTGATTCTTGGCTACAGGAAAGGGAGACTTTGAGACACTGTCATCTGTGCATATTCGCCCTGGATTGAGCATCAGAGTGATTCTTTAAATACTTATGCAGCTTTTCACCTTTGTAATGGGTAATATATAAGAGGGAGAGGACTCTAGTTGTGTGGCTGACCCTGCAGACACTGATTCCAGATGTTAGCTGCTACAGATTATACTTTCCTGCTTTGTTATTTATGTAATGTATGATACTGTACTGGAAATTTGGGCTTATGACTTTAGACACCAGATGTCTATTTTTTTCTACTCACATTGTTCACTGGTGTGGTGGACAAAACACATAGTAGGATAGATAATCTATGCTGGGTCAATATTCATAAATATTTAAAGATATATGAACATATAATCTGATGTTGTTACTTTTCATTCATTCCTCAATAAATGGGTTTGGATCCAACCCTCGGATGTGACTCAGCCATTTCTTATAGCCTGTGGCTACTGGAACTCTCAAGCTCCTCCCTTAACTAAAATGCTGTAGTCCTCTAACATACCTCAGATCTCGTTTGCCACCTTCGCATACGGACTTGGTTGATGTGAGCTTAAGTGACTTAATTGCCTACATTTTTGTGTCCTTGCCTTGTGCAAATTTTATTCTATATTTCCTCCTTATCCTACACTATTTTAGTGCATTTCTAAACCACCATTGTTGGTATTTACCTTTCCTCTTCCACTCAGTTACCATAGTTGGTAATTTCTTCTCTCCTTTTTTCTTTAATTCTTTTTTTCCAAAACAAAGAAAAAGTTTCTTCTATCTTAGATATATTGTTAATATGGCTGAAATGTCTTCCGGATGCAAGGCGTGTAAGCAGTGTGGGTATAAAATTTCATTTTCTGATGCGTATGATTTGTGTGTCTATTGCTTGGACCCTACTCATTTAAAAGTAGACTGTGAGATTTGTAAAGTGTTTAACTCCTGTGCATTGGTAGACTGCAAGAATACATTCATTTTGAAGGGTCTTCTCCTTACAGCCTTCTCAAAATCACTATATTAAGCTCAACCCCTCCAAGCCCAACAAAAAAGAACACAAGAAAAGGTAATCAGATCTGTCTGGATCTTAAACTCCGCCCTCTGTTCTGACCACAGAGCCTGCTCTCAAAGTGTGAAAAAGGTCGGATCCAAACAATAAATCTTTGGCTCTGTCTGCGTCGGCTGTCCAATCTGCTTCATCAAATCCCATAGCCTTGAATCAGAAACATTTATCTTGAACTAGGTATGCATCCTCCTTGGACCTGGTCCCTTCCCCAAGTGCCATCCCCTTTTTTGGAGAGATGTTGACATTCCAGGTCCCCTTTAGTGGCTTCACCCTCTCATTCTTCCAGGTGCCTGACAGAATCTGATGTGGATAGGATGATGAGAAAGTTTCTGCCAGCAGAGATTCAGATGGGAGTTCTCCCGGCTCTTAACTCTTTGGTTCCAGAGACCTTTATTAGTACTACACCGCCCATCTCAGCTCCTTCTCCGATCCAACTCTTTTCCAGCACCCTTGGATCTGAGCCTTCCTGGACTGTCTGTGTCAGATCCAAAGATTGTCACATCTTCAGCTCAGATACATTCTCGGAGCGCACTGGCTCTGAGCATGTCTGACCTGGATGACTCTCAGAGCTAAAACATTGTTGATGGAAACAAGGTGTAAGAGTCAACTCCAAAGCTGTCGGAGCCATGTCTGCCCCTCGGAGCCTCAACATTAGACAGCTCAGAACAGAGTTCATCTGTCCATCCCCCTAACAGGAAGTCCACAGTGTTGGATAGATTTCAGAAGCATGTATATGCTTCAGTGACCTTTGCACTCACATCGCTTAATTATCTGGCACACCACTAGATTGCAGAGGGATTTGATTAAAGAACTCTCCAAATACCTCTCTAGGATCAGTACATCCAAGACACAGAGCTCCATTCCCTCATAGATGGCTACCCTACAATTGATCACAAATTCATCCATGAGGCTCATTTCACATGCAGCTAAAGGTACCACAAAGGTGGAAAATTCAGGCATTTCCATTAGATGGCATGCCTGGATGTGCTGTGTGATTTTGCAGAGCCCTTCAAGTCCTCGTTCATCAATGCACCCTTTGATGGAAGTTCTCTGTTTGGCCCTAAGGTAAAAGACACACTTTCCAGGTATGAGCATGATAGTAAGACCCTGTCTGCAGTGGGCGTATGTTTTTGACCCCTCAAAGAACCTTCACTAGGAATCAATGTCGTGGTAAAAAAATGTGGTTCAGAAAGTTCCAGGGTCCTTTTCCCCCAGGGGCAGAGCGGGGAACTCTAATGGAAGACATTGTCTGAGTGGCAGAGGAGGTCTGCCGGACCAGGGGTCTAGATATTCCTTCTCTGACAGACCCTGAAAGGAGGCTCACTTTTCCACCTCTGGAGTCAGTTGGGTGTCATCTATCTCTGCACCAGAGAGACTGGCTAGACATTACAAAAGATACATGGGTGCAGAGGATTATTTCCAAAGGATATATAATTCCCTTTTCCCTATTCCCTCCTTCAACAATAAACAAAATTCCTGATGTTCCACCCAGTCAGTCAAAAGCAGCAGTTCTAGAAATAAAAAGGCTGCTAAAAAAAGAGTCATCGAAGAGGCTGCCTCAGACCAGAGAGAGTCCGGAACTTACTCAAGATTCTTTTTAGTGCCAAAGTAAACAGGGAACTGGAGACCAATTGTGGTTCTCAGAAATCTGAACACATCAAATCAGTATACAAAGTTCCCGATGGTCATAGTTCAGTCCATTTCACCTTTCCTGCACAAGGATGACTGGATGTCCTGACTAGATCTTCAAGATGCGTACTGTCACATAAAAATGAACAGATGATTCAAAAGATGCCTACTCTTCCAGCTGGGAGCCAGTTATTACCAATTAAAAGTGCTGGCCTTTGGCCTCACCACAACCCTCAGGGTGTTCACCAAATGCATGGCATTAGTAGCACCTCACTTGAGACTGCAGGGATTCTGGGTGTTGTTGCACTTGGATGACTGGCTCATAACCACTCCAACCAGGCATCTTCCATTAAAAGCATATGACTATGTACTCCAGATTTGCTCTCATCTAGGGATTACCATCAACCACAACAAATCTCAGCTAGAACCATCTCAGACATTAGAGTTCATAGGGGTCTTGTTCAACATAGTATCAGTGACAGCCTCCTTTCCCTTGTCAAGGGTACAAACTATCCTATTTCAAGTAAAAAAGATAATTCAAAATTCTTTCTATCAGCTCGATTGATTCTACAAGCCTTGGGGTCAATGTCTGCTGCAATAGTTCTAGTTCTGCTAACAAGATACCATATAAGAATTCTTCCATGGACCTTAGCAACTCAGTGGTCCATTCTACATCAACCTACGTACACCCACATCAGAAAAACTCAGGTGTGCAAAAAGTATCTTTTGGGGTCAATTCACTCAGATGAGCTTTTAGAAGGCTGCCCCCTCATTCTGCCTCAGGGCAAGGTTATAGTAACCATGGACACTTCCCAAATAGGGTGGGCAGGGCATTTCTTGGGAAATACAGTCCAAGGTACTTGGTCCTCTGAAGAGGCCAACACACATATCAATTTTCTAGAAATGAGAGCAGTACTCCTAGCACTGCAGGCCTTTCAAGACTCTCTCCTTTCCAGAACTATTGTGATTCAAACGGACAATATGTCAGTGATGGGTCTATATTATAACATTGAATTTTATAAAGTTTGAATGTTATAATATCGAACCAGTTTTGTCGAACGCTGAAAACAGCAAAGGTTCAGGACATTGAATTCTTTCCCAGGAAAGAATTCGGTGGGCCATTGCTGTGGCTTTGCTGTTTTCAGCGTTCGATATGTTGGAACATTACGGGTCGGGTCCAGGTAGGTGTGCGATTGTGTATAGGTTAGGGTTAGGGGGCGGGTTAGGTGAGTTAGGGTTAGGGAACAGGTCAGGTAAGTGTGCAGTTGTGTGTAGGTTAGGGTTAGGGGATGGGTTAGGTGAGTTAGGGTTAGGGCGCGGGTGAGGTGCGTGTGCGATAGTGACGGACCTTAGGGTTAGGGTTGGGTTAAGGTAAGTGGATAGCTAGTAGTGTATGTAAAGTTTAGTTTAGGTTTAGGTGTAGGATTTTAAGTGTATGTGTGTGGATTGCTGTTTTTTGTGTGTGTTTGTGTTGCGTGTATGTTTCTCGGAATAGCGATTTTTTTCCCTGGGAAAAAAATTGCTATTCGACTGCTCGATGTTTGTGGATTTCGGTGTTTAGGGTTCAATATTATAACATTCGATCTTTGTAGATTTCGATGTTATAATATAGACCCATCAGTGGTATGGTACATCAACAAACAAGGAGGGACCAGATCTTACCCCCTGTGTCAAGAAACTCTGAGAATGTGGCAATGGGTGATCTCATCCAATCAATTTCTGTTAACAATGCATATTCTGGAGAAATCCAATGTGATAGCAGAGAAGTTGAGCAGGTCCATTTTGTTGCCTCATGAGTGGTCTCAACATCAGAGTTGCAGAACAGATAGTCCATCAATGGGGCAAACCTTGTTGCGACATATTTGTAGCTCCCCTCTTCAAGTGCAGCAAATTCTTTGCCCTGGTCCCCCCACTGGGGGAATCATCGAAACACACTGTCCTCCATGTCCTCCATGATTGGCCCCCCGGTCTCCTCTATGTGTTTTCCCCAACCCCCTTAATCCTCAAATTTGTTCAGAAAGCATCTTGATTGAAGAGCAAAGTCATCCTTATTACCTCTTATTGGCTTGTCATATTTGGTTCACCTTTCTTTGGCCTCATCTGGTTTACCCTCCATGGATTCTGGATCCAATTCCAGACCTCCTGTCTCACCCAACAAGCATGATTAACTCGGACATTTCAGACATAGAGCTGACCACATGGTTTCTCCTCCTCTATTGATAGCCAGACAACCTAGAATCACCTCCCCTGTCTGTCACATGCTTTCTTCTTCCTGTAAAGCTTCCACTAGGAAAATTTACAGAAGTAAATGGAAAATATTTGTTTTTTGGGTGCAGCAAAAAGACACTGACCCTTTTCTAGCACCAGTACATGAAGTTCATGGGTTTCTGGCTGCAATGTTTAAAGAAGTGGCTTGTTCCTCAACTGTTAATGTACAACTTGTTGCCATTTGTAATTTTGATATAGGAGTTAACAATTCTACCTTAGATTCCTCAAAAATTTATAAGGCCTTTATAAGGGGTACCCTTTTTCTGAGACGACGTTTTAAAGATCTAACTCCACCATGGAATTTAAATTTGATATTACAAGCTTTAATTCACTCTCCCTTCAAACCAACAGCAAAATGTGAACTGAAGTTTTTAGCCTGGAAAACTATAACCTCTGCTCGAAGGCTTTCTGAACTTCAAGTCTTGTCTTCTAAGCTTCCTTATTTAATATTCCATAGAGATAGGGTAGCTCTACAACCCAACCGTTCCTTTTTTCCTAAGGTGTAATTGAATTCAATACACCTATTCTAAATATCCTAAATAGGCTTGCACTTCCTAGAAGGAAGAAACTGAAAAGAAATAATGAAATTTGGCTATCCAAAAGGAGTAGAATGCTAATGTAGGATATAGATAAAGCATGGAAAGAATGGCAAAAATATGAAACACTTCTGTATCTTGAAAACATCAGAATGTTTCGCAATCGTACTAAAAAGCAAATAAGTAAAGATAAAAAGCTATACTATAATAACTTTCAAAATAATACTAAACAGAACCCTAAAAATGTTGGATATGTATTAAAGAAATCATATATCCCAGCCAAAAATTCAACCCACCCTCTATTCCAATAACTCACTACTCAAAACTGTAATACAGTTCAACTCTTATTTTATGGATAGTATAGCATCTCTAACCAGGGATTCCTCAACATCTAATCCCAACCCTGCCCAACAGTCACATATCACCACATCCACTTTCACCTTCAAACCTGTGCCCACATTGTATATAAAACTACTCTTAAACAAACTTAAACCATGCTCTTCTTCAGCTGATGATCTTCCAAGTGAGTACCTAAAAATAGCAGCCAATAGCATTGCCTATCCTGTCTCAGTCCTTCTAAATAGTTAAATCTGGGAGTACCATGTTTTCTTTCCCTGGAAAATGTCACACATTATCCCTCAGCACAAAGGAGGAAATTCAACAGACATTAATAACTTTAGACCTATAGCAATCTTATCTCCACTTGCCAAAATACTTGTAACATATATTCAAAAACAATTGCTAGACTATCTCCTGCAGGAAGAACTCCTGTCCCCTACTCAACATGGCTTCTGCCCCTCCCATAGTACTAGCACTGCCCTTCTAACCTATATAAATACTGCTATTAAAGCTAGAGATAATGGCAAACTAGTGTCTTCCTCATTTCTAGACTTGTCTAAAGCCTTCGACACAGTTTGTCACAGCAAATTTTTAGTTCAAATGTCCTCACTAGGTTTGTATCAGCCTACTTTTCTGTGATTCAAAAGCTACCTCTGTCCGGTCAGTCAGTAAAATGATACCCCATGCTCTCTTTTTACCTTCCAATCACCACTGATATACCACAAGGCTCTATTCTTGGTCGCCTCCTCTTTATCATTTTCATCAACACCCTCTTTACCTCCACACAATAGGCCACCCTAATACAATATTCGGATGATTCCACTCTCATTTGCACATCCGACAACATGGCACACCTCCAAAAAATGAGTCAGGAAGTTTTAACAGCCACTGAAACATGGCTTCATAACTAACAGCTCATGCTCAACTCAAAAAAAGACCAAACTACTACTTTTTTCCCCAAATCCCTCTCTCATGAAAAAACTAAATTTAAAGTCCTCTCTCTTGAAAATACAACCATTGAAGTAATTTCTCATAGCAAACTATTAGGAGTGATAGTGGATGATAATCTTACATTTGACTTGCATATACAAAATTGCATAAGAAAAACTCACGAAAAACTAGGGATACTTTACAGAGCCAAAAACTTTCTCACCAATGCAACTAAAACTACACTTGCCACTACTTATCCCTTCCTCTCTTCTTTATGCCACTGCCATCCTTAACTAACCTCCAAGCTTCACAAAAATTAAAACTTGAACAATGCTGTAACAAAGTTGCTAAATTTGCAGCACATACTCCCTTTAGAACCCACCACTGTATAGCACTGAAAAGCCTAAATTGGCTAGAACTGCCTCATCAACTAACATATACACAGTTTCTTACCACCTATAAAATTATCCAGCATCCAGCTGCCTGTCCAGCATTAAAAAGATTCTACACAACTATGTTCCCAGTCAGTCATTGTGATCCAGTGACCAAAAACTCCTATCTGTCTACAAACCTAGCAAATCTGCTGGGCATTGTATGTACTCGGACAAGGTTTGCTAAAGCCTGGAACTCCTTACCTGTATCCATCAAGTCTATAACTTCCCTCCCATCTTTCAAAACCACTCTAAAACACTTCATAGCTAAAATCTGGTTCTGTTCTTGCTCAAAGCTAGGATAAACTATATCCCTAAATGTGAACAAGTACCTTTTCATTCCTTATACTTCCTTACTCTCCCTTCTTCACTTACTTCCTTACTGCTATCTAATTCTCTTCCGTGACTTTCACAATAAATATACCATAAGCCTGTTTTTCCCCTCACTTCATATTGCAATTCCTATCTGTATTAGAGTAACTTATCTTTAATTTCTCTACAGACTATCTAAAATTTCTCTAAATATTAAACGATTGTCATATACCTTGTATTAATTCTGAACTGATGTTTTTATATTATGTCTAATTTGCTATAAGCAATTAAATGGCAGATGTTTTTGTTTTATTTTTAAAGTCTGTAAAATTATTGTTCTTCAAATTTTTTTTAATAATTCGGAGCTTTTCTCCCAGGGACTCTGCTGAAAATAGGCTTCTACCCAGTCGGACTATCCCAGTAATCAAATCTCAGTAAATAAATAAAATCTTTACTGTCTCAAAGGCAAAGACGCACCAGGAAATTGAAGAACCAGAAGTGAATAAAATGCTGGAGATAGACAGAATCTCAGCTAAAGTGCATAAGTACATGGATAAAAACATGTTAGATAACTACATAGCAACATTTCAGAATATGTGGTGTAAAGACAGAATGACCTCTTCATTGAAACAAATAGTGATGGCTGTTATATCAAAGTCAAATAAACCAAGCCTAAAAGTGATGTCACCCCATTCAGTTTTATTATTAATGTGAATTATAAGATTTTATGCAGTTATGGGCCTGAAGGCTTCAAGCATCCTACTAACTTTAATCCACTCCCACCAGTGTGGCACTGTAAGGTCATAAAGAATAGGCATACTTTGAAAAATGTGTGAGAGGCATTGCCTCTGATGGAACATGCAAGGAACCCATATAAATCCTGTTAAACTGCCCAGCCATCAGCAGTACTTAACCTAAACTTAAAATATGCGTATGCGTGTGTGTGTGTGTGCGTGTGTGTGTGTGTCTATGTGTATATATATATATATATATATATATATATATATATATATATATTATATAAAAAAAAAAATATATATATATATATATATATATATATATATATATATATATATATATATATGCACATGGTCCATACAAGGGAAAGACAGAAGAGAGATACATATATGTTTAAATATATAAATATATATATATATATATATATATATATATATATATATATATATATATATATATAAAGCTCCTGGGCTGAGTCTGAAAAAAGTTCATAGAGAAAAGTGCTCTACCCCAGTTAAGAAATAAATGAGCCACCCCCCACTCCCCCTGTTAATTATATATGCTATCTCCAAATGCTATCTCCAAGATCATACAATCTCAGGAAAAGGGCATATTTCCTTACTCTGAGAATTGTGCACTCTCACATACCTGTCAACCATCTGTGTAGTCAACTATGTTTTGTCAACTAAATAGATGTCAACCAAAGGGGGTTTGGTCCATATTCAATTCCCCCATATATATATATATATATATATATATATATATATATACATACATACACACACACAGAGAGGGGGAGAGACAAGCACACATGCATGTGCACATGTGTGTCTATGTGAGTGTGTATATATATATATGTATATATATATATATATGCACATGGTCCATACACGAGAAAGACAGAAGAGAGATACGTATATGTTTATATATATATATATATATATATATATATATATATATATATATATATATATAAAGCTCCTGGGCTGAGTCCGAAAAAGGTTCATAGAGAAAAGTGCTCTACCCCAGTTAAGAAATAAATGAGCCACCCCCCACTCCCCCTGTTAATTATATATGCTATCTCCAAGATCATACAATTTCAGGAAAAGGGCATATTTCCTTACTCTGAGAATTGTGCACTCTCACATACCTGTCAACCATCTGTGTAGTCAACTATGTTTTGTCAACTAAATAGATGTCAACCAAAGGGGGTTTGGTCCATATTCAATTCCCCCATATATATATATATATATATATATATATATATATATATATATATACATACATACACACACACAGAGAGGGGGGAGACAAGCACACATGCATGTGCACATGTGTGTCTATGTGAGTGTGTGTATATATATATATATATATATATATATATGTATATATATATATATATATATATATATATATATATATATATATATATGTATATATATATATATATGCACATGGTCCATACACGAGAAAGACAGAAGAGAGATACGTATATGTTTAAATATATATATATATATATATATATATATATATATATAAAGCTCCTGGGCTGAGTCCGAAAAAGGTTCATAGAGAAAAGTGCTCTACCCCAGTTAAGAAATAAATGAGCCACCCCCCACTCCCCCTGTTAATTATATATGCTATCTCCAAGATCATACAATCTCAGGAAAAGGGCATATTTCCTTACTCTGAGAATTGTGCACTCTCACATACCTGTCAACCATTTGTGCAGTCAACTTGTCAATTAAATAGATGTCAACCAAAGAGGGTTTGGTCCATATTCAATTCCCCTATATATATATATATATATATATATATATATATATATATATATATATATATATATATGTATATATGTATACAGAGAGGGGGGGGGGAGACAAGCACACATGCATGTGCACATGTGTGAACATACACACACACAGACATACACACACACACACACACACACACACACACACACTCACACACACACACACACACACACACACACACACAGCAGTGCTTACAATAGCAGGAGAGGCTGCCTCTTTATTATGGTATACCTTTACCCTCGCTGTGTAGCACATTTGAGTAGCTGCATACGCAATGCACTTCATGGACTTCTCACTTATTCTTGGACTTAGCTGGTACTTAAGAAGTTTTCCTATGCATTATTTTTCTTTAACAGTATACCACATTAAACCATTGTGTGGAATTTTTCAAAAGTAAATCTTAGTGCCTAAGGAGATGACTATTTTTACATGTATGTAATAATGGGGTACATAATGATGGCATTAGGAGTTTCTCAATGCAGGGCAACTGCATAGCATAATACATTTTTGTACAAAGCTGTGCTAATACAACCCTTGGAGAAAGTAAATCCTTTCACAAGCAGCCCAGTAATTCATTGCATTGGATGATTTTATATGTTCCGTAGAGCCAAATGCTTACAAAAGTAGACAACGTGAAAGTTTTATTTATTTAGATATTGATGGATGGTATAATGGCAGCCAAGTTTTCTTTATAATATAACTTCCAAAAGGGCACTGAAATCTAATACATATTTTGTTTTCATGCTATAAAGCACACCGGCCCTTAGTGAATTATTTCTGTTCTTGTTCCTTTGGATATTGTAAATGGTTGCTGTATAATTCCCCATTTTTCCAAAATGCCTAGACAGGAGTGAGAGGATGCACAGGAGGCTGGAAAACAGATACTACATAATCTGCTTATATTGATTACCATTATGTTATAGTCAGGGAAATACATATTTTTCCATCTAACATCACACTGCATGTTAATGGCTTTGCTAGGCAAGTACATGAGAACAGTTTTCCTAAAAGATGTAATGTGAAGTTGTTAAATCTCGCCGTTTATTCTCAGTGATGGGTTCGGAGCCGATCCTCGGCTCTGACACGTCCAATGGCAAAGCTCAAGGTTTGCCAGTAGCTCGAGACCAAGCCACGTATCTCATGATGTACTGCTGGAATTACCTCAGATCTAGTTTGCTGTGGCACAGATCTCGGTGTTCCAGATAGCTCAGACCAATTTTATTTGCAAGTTTTAAAAACTTTTTTCTTGACTTTCTTGTTAGGATAGTTGATATATATATATATATATATATATATATATATATATATATATATATATATATATATTCTATATAGATTTAGACTTAGATAAGTGCCCTGTGTTGGTTTGGCTTTTTCTATAGAGTTGGCCTGGTATTTAACCAAATTCTTAGCAGTAGTTTGTTAGATAGTTTCTTGAGTGTTTTTTTCTATTGTTTAAATTTGTCTAATCTTAAAAAAACTGATGTCTGATGAAAAAGAGAAGCCACATCCTAAATCTGGCTTCAAAAAAATGTTTGGATTGTGGACAAAAAATGTCAGTCACTGACAGGCACATTCAATGTGTTTATTGTCTGGGGGCTTTACACTTCCAAGACTCTTGTAGCATCTGTCACTCATTCTCTTCCAGGGTACTTTTAGAGAGGAGGAGGAAATTGGTGGATAGGGGTTTACTTCAGCACCCCTTCTCGGAAGCACTGGGTGACCAGGATGATGCTAGTAAATCCTCAAAGTCATCCAAGTCTTCAGGTGACTAGAAGTATCAAAAAGGTTAAAAAAATGGAGGGTCCAGGGTCATCGGTTCCACTGCCCTCGGAACTGAGTGTCCCTTCTGTTTGGAGCCAGCTCACAGCTTTGGAGCAGGTTTCTGAGATTCCCTCATCTCCTCTGCTTCAATCAGCACCCTCGGTGCACTCCTTGAAGTCTTCTGTCAGCCTCTCAGATCTGGATATGGACCGGTTGGTGCAGAAGCCTTTACGGGCACCAGGCCTTGCCAAATTGTTGTCAGCTCTGACGCCTTCATCGGAACCAAAGACCATTAACCCGGACTTGAATGCTACTCCTCTAAGCCATACTGGAATTTGGAGCTGGAGGAGCCTGATCTGATGGTTGTTGAGCCTGTGGAGCCGAGACCTGCTCTGGTGTTATCGGCTCCATCTACTCAGACATCCTCGGTGCCGACTGGGGACTCTAGGAGCCGACACTCTCCTGTCGGGTCCGGAGGGGATAGTCATACCAATTTGCCAGTGCCAACTCGTCCTCTCGGGGCTTCGGCTCAGATGAGCTCGGCTCCTACCTCGGGCTTGGAGCCCATGGTCTCGGTGCAGGAGGATCGAACGGTCCCTTTGGATCCATCTACCCCTTCTCGTTGGAGCCATGGTGCATTCAATGCCATGAGGAGAGTCCTGTCTCCAAAGACATCATCAGCATCAGGTCTGGCTTCCTCCTCCCCTCAAGCACCTGCGTCCGCTCCTGCTTCTACTGGTCAACCCAAGCGTAGAGACCCTGAGCCTCAAGTAGCCCCACAGGGCACCCCCTGCTCTTCTGATACCTCCCCAGATGTCCCTACAGAGGAGGTACCCAGGAAGAGACTGTGCAAGAGGAGGCACTTGGACTCCCCACAGAAGTCTTTGACATCTGACACTGGCTTAGATGAGTCAGAAGGGTCCCCTCGATCCCTCTTTGAGGATATCTCCTTTGCAAAGATATTAGAGATCCTTAATCAGAGGGGTGGTTGACAGTCCAAAAGCCCTACTGAAGATGAGTCAGTGCTCTTGAAGGCTTTCGGGTCTTAACCTTCCACTTCTTGGGTGTCTCCGCCTTACAATGAGCTCATGGAGCTGATCTCTCTAAGCCGTGGGAGTCTCCGGAGGCCATGGAACCTGTCCCTCGGAAACCAAATAAGTTCATCTCTGCCCCAGTGGATAATGCTTTTTTGACTAAGGAAGTGCCTGTTGATGCCATGGTGGTGGCGGCAGCCACCAAAAAGGAAACGTCTGAGACGTCCTCATCTATCCATCCTCCTAACAGAGATTCCAGGATCATATAGATATGGGAAATGCATGTTTAGTTCAGCGACTTTTTCTCTTCGATTACTGAACTACTTAACCCATTTTACAAGACTACAAAGAGACCTCCTGAACGAGCTAAGAGAAACTCTCCAGGGTACAGTAGCTGCAGGGGTTGCCAACAAAGTTAACACCCAGCTCGCTACCCTAAACTCGATTGTGAACTCATCCATGCATCTCATATCTTATACAGCTGATGGTTCGAGTAGAGCCGCTAGTTCAGGCATTGCCCTGCATAGACAAGCCTGGATGCATCTCTATTCCTTTGCGGAGACTTTCAAGTCTTCCTTTATCAACATCTAATTTGACGGCTCATCCCTGTTTGGGCCCAAGGTAAAGGAAACTCTAACCAGGTGTGAGCAGGAAGGCAAGACTATCTGCTGTTGGAGTCCATTTTTCTACCCCTACTCAGCCCTGTCCCAAGGGCCCTAAGGACAGAAATATGTGGTTCCGAAAAGCACAGGGAGCCTTTCAGGACACACATGGAGAAACCCCCTCTAGAGGCAGAGGAGGGGGTTATAATGGAAGACGCCACATGGGCGGCAGGGGGGGTCTGCAACAGCAGGTTAACAGAGGCCAGTTCTCTGGTCAGCCCTACCAGCTCTCCTGAAAGGAGACCAGCTGTCCGGCTCTGGAGGCAGTCGGGGGTCACTTATCTTTGTACCCAGAAGCCTGGCTAAGCATAACATCTGATACCTGGGTAAAAAGCATCATTTCCAGAGGGTATTTCATACTGCTCTCTTCCCCTCCCACTCCTGTCAACAGAATCCTGGATGTTCCACCCAGTCTCAGGGAGCAAGCAACTATAGAGGTCCGCAGGTTGCTAGAAAAAAAGAGTAATCCAGCCAGTCCCAGCAGACTAAACAGGATTTGAAACTTACTCAAGATTCTTTTTGGTTCCAAAGAAAACAGGGGACTGGAGACCTATCTTGGACCTCAGCAGACTCAACCAATTTGTAAAAAAAGAAAAGTTCCAAATGGTCACGCTTCAGGCCATTCTTCCCTTTCTAGTGAAAGGTGATTGGATGTGCTCCATCGATCTCAAGGATGAATACTACCACATAAAGATGGACAGACACTCCAGAGATGGAGTCAATCACTACCAGTTTTGAGCCCTGCCCTTTGGTCTCACTACAGCCCCCAGAGTGTTCACCAAATGCTTGGCAGTGGTCACGGCTCACCTGAGGTGTCTAGGATTCCAGGTGTTTCCATATCTAGATGATTGGCTCCTCACCGCCACCACCAGGCATCAATTGATTAAGGCAACACTATCTACTCTGACACTCTGCCACCACTTAGGCATTACAGTCAATTTCGAAAAGTCTGCCTTGTCACCATCGTAGCATACTGTCTTTATAGGAGCAGAGTTAGATACCTCAACCACCACTCTACATCTTCCAGTCGAAAGGGTCTCACTTCTTCACCAACATGTCAACTCATTGGCATCGAAAAACAGAGCTACAGCCGCAGAGGTCTCGAAGGTACTTGGTTTGATGGCGGCAGCAGTTCTAGCCATTCCACTCGCAAGGATGCATATGCAAATTCTTCAATGGCTCCTGTTCGCTCAGTGGTCTTACCAGAAATTAACAATGAACCATATGATTCTCATCACAAACTCTTGCAAGAGGGACCTGGTTGACGCCTCTTCATGTCACATTAGGAAGACCCTTTGTGCTCCCCCCCAAGTAGCCACTGTGACCACGGATGCTTCCCTGTTAGGGTGGGGGGGCATTTTCAGGGAAAGACTGCCCAAGGCACATAGACGGATCAAGAGTCACATCTGCATATCAATGTTCTGGAGTTGAGAGCAGTACTTCTGGTGTTGCAGTACTTTCAGGACTCTCTTCCTCTAGGGACAATTGCAATTCAGACAGACAACATGTCAGTGGTCTGGTACTTGAACAAATAGGGCGGAACCAAGTCTTATCCCCTTTATCAAGAAACCCTCAGGGTATGACAATGGGCTGTGTCATCCCAGCATTTTTTGTTAGCAACACACATCCTGGGAAAATCCAGTGTGATAGCGGACAAACTGAGCAGGGCAATCCTGTTGCCTCATGAGTGGTCTCTCAACCAACAAGTTGGGGACATGATTTTCCACAAATGGGGCCAGCCTTGCTGCAACCTCTTTGCCAGTCACATCAATACCAAATGCAGAAGCTACTTTGCTCTACTACCACCTCTGGGACATCCATCGAGAGATGCACTCATACACGATTGGCCTCCAGGTCTACTATATGCATTCCCTCCAATTCTATTGATACCCAGGTTTTTACAGAAAGCAAATTTGCTGGGAAGGACTGTTATCATTATAGCCCCCCCATTGGCCTTGACAGATTTGGTTCCCTTTTCTTCACCATCATCTGCTAGGGGATCCATGGATCCAGGACCCAGTTCCAGACCTCCTGACACACCCATCAGGGGACCTCCATACTTCATTGCAGTCTCTAAAGCTGACTGCTTGGCTGATCCATTTCCCCAAATAGCCAGGCTTCATTCACTCTCAGATGACACAAGACAAATTCTACTGTCTTCTCATAAACCATCCACCAGAAACCTATATAGTAGTAAGTGGAAAAGGTTCTCCATTTGGGCCAGTATACAAAAAATTGACCCTTTCCGAGCTCCTTTCTCGTCCATTTCAGAGTTTTTGACAATGATTTTTAATGAAGGAACAGCAGCTGCCACAGTTCTGGTTCAGCTAGCCTCCATATCTAATTTCCACCTTGGATTGGATAGGTTAAATATTATGGCCCATAAGTTATCTAAGGTTTTTCTCAGAGGTGTTTTTCACATGAGGCCTCCTGTCAAAACCCCTAATTCTCCCCGGAATTTGTATTGTATGCTATCTCAGATAATTCTTCCCCCCTTCAAACCAGCATCATCTTGTGATCTCAAATTTTTGTCCTGGAAAACTATTTTTCTAGTGGTCATTACTTCTGCCCGCAGAGTGTTGGAACTTCAAGCATTATCTATCAGACCTCCTTATATGATTTTCCATGCTGATAGAGTATCTCTCAGAACAAACCCCTCCTTTTTGCCTAAAGTCTGTTCTGAGTCTAATATAAATCAGGTCATTGAGTTGCCAGTATTTTTTCCCAACCATTCTAACAAATTGGAATACATGCTGCACAAACTTGACGTGCACAGACAGCTCAAATTTTATCTTGCTAGAACTAAGGATATTAGGAAATCAGATCAACTTTTTGTATCCTTTTCGGAGGCCAGAAAAGGTAGACCAGTGGCTAAAACAACCCTTTCAAAATGGTTATCGGATTGTATCTCATTTGTTCATGGAACTGCTAACATACCTTTGCCACACAAAGTAAGGGCTCATTCAACTAGAGCCGTTTCTATGTCTTCTGCTTTTCAAGCTAAATTGCCCCTTGATAACATTTGTGCTGTAGCCACTTGGTCTAAGCCTCATACATTTATCACTCATTACAAAGTGGATCAGGCTTCCAGGGACAGGTCTTCTTTTGGTTCTACGGTCCTGAAAAATATACTCCCGTGAGCCACCCAAGATTGAGGGTGCTAGGGACGCTGCCCATCAGTGAGAATAAACAGCAAGATTTAACAACTTCACATAAAGAAGTTATGTACTCACCATAACGTTCCATGTGAGTTGTTTATCTTGCCTTTATTCTCACGTCCCTCCCTCCATCCTACTCCTGGCTGACAGTTGACCTAGAGGCTAGTATCATCCTGGTTGTTCAATACTTCTTCTTCCTTCTTGGGGAGTGCACCCCTTACAGGGGTATGTATACACACAGCAAACAAGATCTGAGGTAATTCCAGCAGTGCACCATGGGATAAGGGGCTTGGTCTCGAACTAATGGCAAACCTTGAGCTTTGCTATCGGCTGTGTCGGAGCCGAGGATCGGCTTCGAACCCATCAGTGAGAATAAAGCCGAGATAAACAACTCACATGGAACGTTATGGTGAGCACATAACTTCTTTTTATAGCTTTTAGAAATAATTTCTACACACTACGCAAGTAGGATTAAATAATGCACTACAGAAGATGGAATTCTGATGAAGAAAGATTGCCCAGGATATTCTGACAGATATAATAACTTATCCAGAGATTAAGAATGCAGTCCATGGTTATAAATAACTAATGCAAAAACATCATCACTTTACCTTAACAGAAACAGGACAGTGAAAGATAGAGACCCATTTTTTAAAATCACATCAGATGTTTGTACCCATTTAAGCTTCATAACCATTAGGTATTTTGCAGTCAAGTCAATATATAAATAATGCCATTGCAAATATTTAAAAAGCATTTTCTAATAAAAATTCAGTTCTACAAAGCTTGCTTATTAATAATGCTTTTCCTTAGTGATACCACAGAAGCATTTAGTTGATCAATGGCATAGAAAAAATGTAGCAAGCTGATAAATACTGCAACTAATAAAACTACAACAAGGCAATGTTTTTTCTTTGAAATGTATTCTATATCTGGTTGCTTATTGCATCTCATGCACCTTAACTTACTTGTTTCTGTTTGTCTTTTGTATAACAATTGGCCTTTACAAATGTAGCCTTACATATTTTATAGTCTGTTCATCCATAATTGTTTGTTATAAACTTTAATGTTATGGAAATTAATTCAGTTCCATGGCATAGAGAGATAAAGCCTTGGCAAACATTGTCAGCCACAGGCCTTTATTTTTTTCTTGTACTTTGGAGAAGTAGATTCCAAACAGTAAAAGCCCCAGGATTGATCCCTGTGGAACACCACTGGTTACAGGTCTGCTGTTGGAGGTGGATTCCCCTATTTTGAATATCTGTGCTCTATCAGTGAGACAGTGACCCATATAACGATATAAGGGTTATTACCTAGCTGGGTGAGATTGTCAGTGATGCCTAAGTGGGAGATAGTGTCAAAAGCCTTGGTTAAGTCTAGGTAGGCGGTATGCACAGATTTCCCATCATCTAAGGCCTTGGTGACTGTCTCAAAGAAGTCCACCAGGTTTAATAGGCATGATCTACCTTTGACAAATCCAAACTGAGTAGGGTCAAGTGTTTGGAGGTTACCTATATCTTTGTTGATAGGGTCCATGATGATTCGCTCCATGGTCTTGCAGATAAGGCTAGTCAGGCTAAAAGGTCTATAGTTCCTGGGGTCAGTGGCAGCCCCACCTTTGAGCAAGGGAATAACTGTGGCTGTTTTCCATTCAGATGGGATGAAGCCAGTGGTTAGACTATGATTAAAAAGAGTACCCAATAGTGTTGCTAATTCTTGTTGGAGCCCATATAGTATGCAGCCTGGGATGTTATCACATCCCACAGATCCCGTGTTTTTGGCCTTAGAGAGGGTGTTTACAACCTGCTCTTTACAAATGCAAAGTACGGGACAGGTGGTAGGGATGTCATTGGATATGTGTGGTGGGGACAGGGGAGTGAAGTTTTCACAGACCCTGTCAGACAACAGGTTAGCTATGTCCACAGGCTCAGTATACATAGTATCACTAACTACCAGTTCAGCACAGATCTGGGTCTTTCCGTTTAGGTTGCAAATGTAACTAAAGAATGCCTTATGGTTGTCTTTAGCTGAGGAAGCTAATTTGGATTAGTAGTTTGCTTTGGAGGACTTCACAAGAAGTCTTATTTGTTTGTTTAAGCTGAGGAGGGTGTGTTCCCACTTTAGGGCTTACTCCGTCTTCTTCTCAGACAGCAACTTCTTCAGATTATTGTAAAGCCTGTTAATGGCAGTTGTCTACCAGGCAGGTTTGTTCTTCCTTGAGAAGTTTGTTTTGGTCCTGTCAGGTATAGCTGTGTCAATGCAGTTATACAGGTGTTTGTATAAAGCACTGGTGTAGAACTCGGCATAGTTGCCAGTTCCTTCTGAGAGGGGAGGTGCAGAGAAGCTATTTATACCATCCTGTAAGAGGTTATAATCTGGTTTAGAGATTTTTTTTAGTTTAGTTGCTGCTGGGAGGGGGGGGTTCAGGTATGATAGTTACTTCAGATGAGACTGATTTGTGGTCAGACCTCACCTGGGAAGACCTCACAGAGGGGGTGCCACAGTGATCCCCCAGATTGATAAGCACCAGATTCAGGGTGTTGGCACCCCTTGTGGGAGTGTCAACCAGTTGGTCCAGGGCATTGGAATTAATGAAGTTGAGGAACCTTTGGGCAAGTGAGTTTCAGCATGAGTAATTTCCCCAGTCAATGGATGGGTAGTTAAAGTCGCTCAAAACCATGGTGTTTGGATGTATCTTGATAGAGTCAAGTAGATCCAAATAGGTAGAGTGGGTGTCCTGATTCATGGAGGGGTTCCTGTAGCTGGCAATGACTTGAATATATATCCTACCAACAGTTAATTGCAACTGAAGTATCTCCAGGGAATCATACTGTTTCACCAATCTGGAGGTGTATTTATCTTTGATGAATATTGACACACTGCCTCCTTTAATTTTCACACCTTCAGTCTGTGGTCTGATCATGTGGAAGGAGGTGTAACCTGGTATGGCTGGGGTGCTCTCCAAGCCTTGAACCAGGTCTCTGTGACTGCACAAATGTCTGTGTCTTCCACAGTGAAGACTGCTTCCAGTGACTGCAGTTCCATGTTAAGACTCCTAGCATTTAGCAGCATAACCTTGAGGTGGTTTTTAGGTGGAGTTTTTTTGAATTACAACCCAAGACACTTCTAAAAATGACCATCTTCCAGCTGGGCTAACCTGGTCAACAAAATATAAATAAATAAATAAATAAATAAAATTTGAAATGGGGTCATTCATATGGTATTTGATGGCATGCTCTATTAGCAGAGTATTGTCCACATGTGGTCATTTATGACAGATACTGTAGGAGTCAAAATCAATGGAGAATTTTAAATATGTGCCAATGACACTAAAGATAAGCCTGTCTGTAAGCTATATATGAAACTAAATCAGGGGGGCAACTTTTTTATAGATTAGAGGCACTAATTGATTCATTTTTCCTGCTGACAGAGTCAAGTTCTTTATTGTGAAATGGAAGCGCAGATTACTAGTGCATGTTATATTTAAATATTCTGGCATCTAAAATAAGCACCAGTGTTTTGTCTGGATCCTCATAGTTTAACATTTCTAAGCATTTTTTTTCTTTTTCTTTTTTTTTTTTTTTTTTTTACCCACAGGCTTCTCCTGCTGCACTAGCAAAAAGTGTACTCGCTGAAGTCCCTAATCAAGTTGTCGATTATTACAATGGGAAAGGAATAAAACCAAAATGTCCATCAGAATATGAGTCTTCCAGAACATTAGCACCTTAAGTTATTTTCTCTGTTTCCCTTCCTATTTCTCTTTATATTGTTATATTCCCTGAAACACTTTTGCATAGTTTAAAAAAATTATATAAGATAGCACGTTTTGGTGATTTTTAACCTACCTGACAATTTTTGCATGTGTAGCCAAAAGGCTTGCATCTGTTAAGCAGTTGTATTGTTGAATACTTTTTACTAAAAACGAAATTACTTCTTTACACAACAGCATGTCGCCTTGAAATAAAGAGTTATCTGGATCAAGTTTTTATACAGGTTTGTTGAAATTTTGCTAATTTCTTATCTTTACACTGTAAAGCATTTTGAAATAATTATTGAGAGTTGATAGACAAATGTTGGTATCATCTGCTACTGATAATTTTTCAAATGAGCAGATGCATGGACTGTATTTTGCATGTCTAAAATAAAACAGCACACTTTTGCAGTGGTTGCCTGTGTTTTGATTGCTTGTAGTAAATGTAAATTTCTTCAAGAAATTAAAAATTGCCTTTGATATACCACTTGTGTTTTTTATGCACAATGTAGGATGGACTACTTTATTGAGATCCTATTTTCTGCTGAAGTAAAACATATGTATGCCTATACACTTCTCTATGTCATATTAGTCTGGTGAGTTTTTATCAGATGTAATGCTCTCCTGCATGTGAACATTTGATCCAAAGTTAGGACAGATTTAGTTAGAATTTTCCATATCTGTAATGCTTACTCAAATACAAATGCTGTTGTACTTGAAAAGACTGAAACAGAAATATTGAAATCACACAGCATCTCAAGTGAAAAATCTTACAGCAAAAAATACCTCACAAACTGTAAATACCTTGTTTTTGCTAGGGTACACCCTGTGTATCCCTCATTAGGGCTCCTGTGCCTCACAGCACTGAATCATTAAACACATAATGCCCAAAGTCACACTAACTGTATAGCTAATATAACCCCAGAGAAAAATACAACAAACCAAAGCTTGATGTACTAAGACATCAACATGCTCCAAAAATGATCACACAGTTAAGTTTAGATGAGAGTCAACAAACCTGTACAATTAACAGCAAATAGGGAAAACAGATTTTCCATAAAATAATATTGATAATCCATGTTTTTGCATGTAGTATATAAGCATTTTTTTATTTCCATTCTTATATTTGAAGTCACCTAAACTTTATTTTCCCTAATTTAAAAACACTCACAGTGCATTACAATATTCTGTTCCAGTCTGTAGCTAGGTTAACTGGTGCCCTTTGCAGATCCCTAGTTTGGTATACCCTTCCTCAAGTCAAAGCTGAGGTGCAAACACAAAAGACCTTGAAACTGAGGAGCTTAAAAAAGCACTTCTGCCTTTAAGCTGTAGCATATCGCTTGCCTTGAAGGGAACAAGTGGCTTTCTATGCTTTAGCACTTTTCGAAAGTACTTTAGCACTTCAGCCATGACTGCAAATATAGCCTCAGCATTAATTTCTGAAAGGTAGTACTGCACTCATTATCAGCACCTGCTAATTGTGCCCTCCAACAGCTTACATCCAGGGCAGCAACAACCCTTGCCCCAACCTAGTCTGTTAAAGGTTGAGTTTTACTAACTTTCCTGTATCTGCAATAACCATGCATCAATGTCACGTTCAAATATCTCCTAAGAAATCTCATGGTTTTAAGTAAGATGAAAGACTTGCCTCTACTGTGAAATTGTAACATGGACTTTTTTCCCCTTAGTATACTTCTTTCCAGTTCTTAGACTGACCTACTGCTGAGAATTCCCATTAACAGGATCGTCAGCATGGAGACCAGTCTCACTGATAGCGTAGCATGATAATACAGCAATCTGGAAGGAATAGCTAATGCTAATTATCCATGTGCTCACCCCTGGGAATACCAGCAACTGAGAATTTATGCTACCAAGCAGTTCAGAGAATCACTCGGCTGTATACGTTTAACTGTTAGAAGAAATACTGAACATCATCCAAAGATGGCAGTCACCCATTCAAACTTATGGAAGCAGTTGTGATGCAGCAGGAAAATTCATAGAAGACATTGGGTGGAGAGTGTTAGTGTGTGCATGTGTGTATGGACATGTATGTGCATGTTTGTAAGAGCATGAATCTAGAATCTGGATGTGAGTGTTTGTGTGTGTGTGTGTGTGTGTGTGTGTGTGTGTGTGTGTGTGTGTGTGTGTGTGTATATGCATGCATGTCTGCGTGTGTCTCTGTGGATGTGTACCCATGTGTGTTGTGTGTGTGTGTGTGTGTGTGTGTGTGTGTGTGTGTGTGTGTGTGTGTGTGTGTGTGTGTGTGTGTGTGTGTGCATGGGTGACTGAACGTGTATGTGTGTGTGTGTTGGGGGGGGTGCCTTTGCCAACATGATACATGGGCCATTAAGGAGACTACTACCTCCATTAGGTCTGAGAGTGCTATTGACAATCTAGAGTGAGAGTCAGAGACATACTAATGCACCAGTATCAAGGTCTTTTTCATTTCAGCCATAGCTGTTTCTGAATTAAATGTTCTCACCATCATGATAATTGACCTACCTGCAACCGAAAATTGCCATGAGCAGTAAGATTTTTTTTTTCTGAATCCTGTGGGTAGATGATTTAATAGAATGCAAATACTGGAAAATGCAAGTTTACTTTACTTTTTAAACAGATGTCTTTTTACTTATCATAACTGTATTATGTAGAAACAAGTTATTCTCTCAAGAAAGTTAGTTACTTCGTGAATAGAACTAAAAGCTTTGTCCCCCATTATTTTTGACATTGTCCAGATTTTTTGTGCTAAGAGGTTGAGAGCTATGGTGTGTGTGTGTGCGTGTGTGTGTGTGTGTGCGTGTGTGTGTGTGTGTGTGTGTGTGTGTGTGTGTGTGTGTGTGTGTGTGTGTGTGTGTTTGAGTTTATGTGTGTGAGTACATGGTGTGTGTGTGTGTGTGTGTGTGTGTGTGTGTGTGTGTGTGTGTGTGTGTGTGTGTGTGTGTGTATTTGAGTTTATGTGTGTGAGTACATGGTGTGTGTGTGTGTGTGTGTGTGTGTGTGTGTGTGTGTGTGTGTGTGTGTGTGTGTGTGTGTGTGTGTGTGTGTGTCTTGAAATAGACTGCAGGCCTGCACAGAACTGATTCTCTGCCTTATACCTGTTGTACTGTGACAGACTCTAGCTTCTCTATGATCTTGAAATAATAAAATGAATAATAGAAAAATTACTAAATTAATTGAATGGCTTCACTAAATAAATCCCTTGCTGTTATCTGTTCCTTGCTTGTGTGGGGTTGGGGGGTTGGTATAATGATTAAGGCATTTACCTCACAGTCACAAGGTATGGGGTTTGATTCTCACCCTCAAAAGAGAAATTGGCTAGGCTTAAAATGTCCCACAAAGCAGCTAGCATAGTACATGTGAACATAGTTATAGCCAACTGCCTACCCATGCAGAATTGCCCTTTGTCCTAAGGTGTGTACCATAAATATATAACTAAAGAAGTAGCTAGGAAGCAAATTCAAGTAATTGATAAACCTGTCCTCTGGCATTCATTATAAGAGGATTTGCTCACCTGTCATTTGATTTCTAGAGGGATGACTAGATGCCATTGTAAGGTGAAGACCAATTGAACTGTCTGGCAATCTTCTCAGGGAGGATGGAAGTACCTGACCTACCTATCAGTGCTGGGGTCAGACAGTGGTGCTGATGCTTTTTAGTTAAGTAGAAGGAAGTCTTGACATTCTATGCCACGGTGGTACGACGGTAGCGTTGTTACCTCACAGCAAGAGGTTCTCCCGTTCGATTCTCAGCTTGGCTTGGGAGTGCCTTCTGTGTGGAGTCTGCATGTCCTCCCCATTGTTGGGTAGCATTCGAAAGACATGCGTGCGTAAATGGGCGTGCCTTCGTTGAAGGTTGGGCATCGAGCTGGCACCTCAGCATTTCGTAAAAAAAATCTACTGCCAATCATTAGTGGACCGGAGTTCCGCTGTGGCGACCCCTTACCGGGAAAAAGCCGAAAGACAAACAACAACAACAACAAGGAAATCTTGACATTAGATAGATGTACGATGGATCATATAATTAGCTGAGACTCTGGGTTCTGCCTCTTTTGATAGATCCATGTTCAATTAGCATCATATTTCTTCACTAACAAGCTGTCATTCTGTAAGAATTAAAACTCTGGCTCCCACAAAAAGTGGATCTGCTGCTTAGCTTAATTAAATTGGGCTAGGCTAGTATGGAATTAAACAAATAAGTTGTTTGTAAGCTTTATATAAAGTATAAATGAACTAAAAGGAATTTTAGTTAAAAAAAATAAAGGCTGGTTTAAAGCATACCTCCCTATGGTGTGTTCATCTAGAAGTGAATTATTCTATGTATATATTTGAATGTTGTTAATTGGGCAATAGACCATATGAACAAGCTATTCTTGTTAAAGAACATGGAGTTTAAGTTTGTTGGTTAACTTCACAAAGACTACAGAAAAAGTAAAGGAAATTTTAGTTTAAAAAAATGTTTCAAAGTACAGTTCACTGGAGTGTTCTTTTGGATATGAATTATTATGGGCATATGTTTGAATTTTGCTAAATGAGTTTGAACCACAGCCTTGCTCCTTTATTTTTAGAGAACATTGTGTTTAAGTTTGCACATTAACTTTAGGATGGAGAAGTACCTAGACTGGAATGAAAATGAAATGTAAACATGGTGAAAAGAGTCACATGAGATGATGGGGTTGAAGTGAAGAATAATAATTCCTCCCACATGCTAAAGACAAGATAAAGGTAAAAGTATGGTTGTATAAGTAAACTTACTGATACAGTATATGTTCATATAATCATTGCTGCATAACCTTAGCTATATGGGTTATATTCTGCCAAGGATAAAACAGCTGAACAGCTTCCAAACAATTGGTGCCCAAACCTGACTTTTTAGACATCTTAGCTGAAGCTGATTAACAGCTTGAGTACTTGGAAAATGCCGTGAAACTTTTGAAGCTAGATGGCTTTACATACTTATCAGGATAGTAACTAAGTAACAACAGGCACCAAAGCTAAGTACTACATCATTATGCCAAACTACTTGGAAAATGCCGTGAAACTTTTGAAGCTAGATGGCTTTACATACTTATCAGGATAGTAACTAAGTAACAACAGGCACCAAAGCTAAGTACTACATCATTATGCCAAACTTATGCCCCAAAAACTAATGTGTACACTGCAGATGACCTTGCAAATGCTGGATGGCACTCATACTCACAGGCCTAAACAAGGGTGGTTAGGTGTCTGTGTGCCTCTCTAACCAGTGACCCACTGTACAGTCCCATTTTATATGGCCTAAGTGGCAGTGTAAGTATTCCTTGTTCGCACATGTTTATGGAGGTTATGCATACTTTGCAAACATTGCAGAACTTTGTCACATGTTTAAAGAGGTTATCTACACACCGTAGAACTTTATTACAAGATAAACAATGTTATGCCTATGCATTTATATTTTCCACTATTTTTTCTCCTTTTGTAATTGTATTGGAACATGTCAACCATCAAAAAGAGACATGCTACTTCCCACCTGGCCACAATATCCCTCCACTAGAAAACCTCCTCAGCTGGATTACCCACCATCTCCCCCAAGAGACCATAATTTTAGATGATTTCAATATTGATTGGCAATCCTGTTGCGGCAACCATCCAAACCCAACATCTAAACCTTCATGGCTTCACCCAACTAGTCCAGTCACCAACCAGAATAAATAAATACTCCAGCAAGCACACTACCCTGTATTGGATACTAGTCAGCAAGATTCCCCAGTCCTATATAGCAGGCTGCCTGTCAGATAGCCTCAGTGATCATTCCCCAACATTCCTACTCAAAAAACACCTATACCAAGTTAGACCTGTGGTCTACCATCAAATATGTAAAAAACTACACTTTAACCCAATTGCATTCATCTCATCCCTCAAAGAATGTAACTGACACTCTGTAAATTACCTCAGCTTAGATGACACAGTCCAATTTTTCAATACTACCTTCCTATGCATCCAAAATAACCATGCCCCCATAAGACTTACCAGAACCAAAGCCCAGCCCTCCCCATGGCTACAGAAAACCACTAGGTCAAAAATGAAAAACAGAGATAAAGCCTGGAAACACTGGCGCAAAACCAAAACCCCCTCAGCTATATAGAAATTTATAGAACTACGCAATAGAGTCAAAAAGCTAATAAAGCAGGACAAAATCCAATACTACCAGTCTGCCCTCAACTCCTCCCAACACAAGCCCAAACAATTCTGGACCTCCATAAACTCCATCCACCACCCAGGTAAAATCAGTATCCCTCCACCTAACATTCCTCACTCCTCAGAAAATATTGCTACCTCATTCAACACACACTTCACACAACCCATACTATCACTAGCTAGACAATACAACCCCCCTCCCCTACACCCCACACCTTCACCCAGTAATCTCCCCACACTCTTCCCATTTTCTCCCATTCCTACCTCCAACATAAGAAAACTCTTAACTAAACTTAAACCCACAGAATTATCAGTAGACAACCTCCCAAGTGAATTCCCTAGCCTACCCAGTATCAATCTTGATTAACCAATCGCTGTCAGAGTGCTACATCCCTACACTATGGAAAATATCACACATAATTCCCTTCCACAAAGGCGGCCCCTCCACAGAACTAACCAACTACCGCCCCATAGCAATTCTATCTCCACTCTCCAAAATACTAGAGAGATGCATTCACTCTCGAATCTCAGACTGCCTCCTTTCTAGTACTCAACATGGTTTCTGACCAAACCATAGCACCACCATTGCCTTAGTCTCTTTTACTAACACTATACTTCACCATAAAAACAATAGCCAGCTCTCCTCTGCTACTTTCCTAGACCTATCTAAAGCATTTGACATTGTCCCACACAAACAACACATCTCTGTTCTCAATAACCTATCCTTCATTCAATCAGTCACCAACTGGTTTCAGAGTTACCTGTCTGACCGCCAGCAATCCGTTGTATGGCAAAATGACATATCTCCCCAACTATCTGTCTCTATTCGTGTTCCCCAAGGATCCATCCTTGGACCCCTACTTTTCTCTATTTTCACCAATAATCTAGCCTCTGCCACCAAACATGGCACACTCATACAATATGCAGATGACTCATCATCTGCTCAACCCAGTCCCTACTCGAACTGCAAAAGGTCACACAGGATGCTTTTTCCTCTGTTGAAACTTGGCTATCAGATGCCTAGTTAATACTCCACCCAAACAAAAGTAAACTCCTCATCTTCCAACCCACCAAACATACTCAAAACAACTCTTACTTTTAAGATCACAACAAAAGACAACACCACTATCCACCCAACAGATCACACCAAATTACTAGGAGTTGAAATAGAGAATAATCTCAAATTTGACATTCACTTATCCATGACCATAAAAACAGTCCACAAAAAAGTAGGAGCCTTATACAGAAATAAACAACTCCTCACCAAAGCAGCTAGGATTTCAGTTGCAAATTCGCATCTTATCTCCACCCTACTTTATGCCTATCCAATATATACCAACCTAAGGCAATGCGATCCAAATAAACTCGAGACCTGCTACAACAAAATCGCCAAATTCGCCACTGGGGCATCCTACCACATTCACCACTGTATCTCACTTACTGAACTAGGATGGCTAGAACTCCCTCACCTTTGTTTAATTTAACTGTTGAGGCTGCCCACTAAAGTGTGCTAGCCTGTGTAACTGATTTATCACTGTGTCTGCATTTTCTGTGTTTTTCTATCAAAAAAACAAAAAATAATCCTTGTTTTCCCGCCTCTCCTCGACTAGTTTAGACCAGTTTACAGGCATTTCTGTATTCTGGGCTGTGGTATAGTTCCTGTGTTGTCCATTACCTTACTTGGATAGAAGGAAGTTTCCTTGCTCACCAGTGGGAGTGGGGAGCCTTGAGCAGCCTACCTGGCCCTGTAGGAAGTGACCTCAACACAAGAGCTGTAGTAATTGGTTGTTTTGGACCATTTCTAGCTCTTTTGTAGTTCCCTGTTTAAAATCCGCCTCTGGGCGTTTTTTTCTGGCTATACAACTCAGACAAGCTCCTCTTGGTCCTGCAGAGTGGTCCTAGCTACAGAGAACTCAGAAAAGCGACTACTTTCTGGATTTAAGTATCTTTGCTGTTTTTTTGCTTGGAATAGCTTCTCTAGCTTACCCTAAACAAGCTTAAACTGTTTTTAGCTGTTTGCTGCATTATTTTAAAATCTGCACTTAAAGTTACTTTTTAGTCGAATTTGATCGAAAGTTTGTTTGTTTGTTTGTTTAATTTAACTGTTGAGGCTGCCCACTAAAGTGTGCTAGCCTGTGTAACTGATTTATCACTGTTTCTGCATTTTCTGTGTGTTTCTATCAAAAAAACAAAAAAACAAAAAAATAATCCTTGTTTTCCCGCCTCTCCTCGACTAGTTTAGACCAGTTTACAGGCATTGCTGTATTCTGAGCTGTGGTGTAGTTCCTGTGTTGTCCATTACCTTACTTGGATAGAAGGAAGTTTCTTTGCTCACCAGTGGGAGTGGGGAGCCTTGAGCAGCCTACCTGTCCCTGTAGGAAGTGACCTCAGCACAAGAGCTGTAGTAATTGGTTGTTTTGGACCATTTCTAGCTCTTTTCTAGATCCCTGTTTAAAATCCGCATTTGTGCGGCTTTGCACGATTGTGCGCATACGGTTAAACAAGGTTAAACTTCTTCTGGCTCCGCCAAGTCTGTTCTTCAAATTTTCCCTTAAGGAAGCTCTACTCTTAGTATAATCAGACTACTTGCTATATTATAAGCCTAGCACTTGTTCTCAAAACTTCTCTACTAAGTAAGCACTCTCGTACTAAGTAAGCACTACATCCACCTACCACCCCTGTGAATATCCACTTCCCTTAAAGGCACAACACTCCCTTATACTGTTCTAGCATGTCGAGTGGTAGATTACTGGCATCGTCTCCAGTTCAACTGGTTAATTTGGGTATCTTGAGACAATGCTACAATTGTCTCATGTACACAGACAACCCTCTCCTCCTCCCAACAAACACAAATACGCGTGAGAGATGCAACTATATAGCCAAACTGGAGGCTGAACTCTCTCAACTCAGGGCTGGCATGACCAGACAGGAGGAGATGGTAACCACACACACAACAAACCCAGTCCCACATAGACCTACCACAACTGCAAACCAAACACATAAAAACACAAAGACATACTCGGAGGCTCTAATAAAAAACTTACCAAAACAACAGAGGCTCCCAAAGCAGACATCCAAAAATCCACCACCTCAAAACAAAACACATGCAACACATACTTCAATAAATCAGTGTGTCAACCAATCACAGCCCTGAAGGCCAAACACCATGCCTGATACACTAGTAATAGGTGACTCTATAGTCAGAAACACTGATGTCCTGCTTACCAGGCTGAACAAGGAGAGGGTGACTGTGAGCTGCCTATTGGGAGCTAGGATCCGCCACATAACACCCGCACTCAGGTCACTCCAAAGCAAGTACAAATATGACTCTGTCATTGTCCATGCTGGTGTGAATGACCTGAGACGTACCTCCCTGGACTACATGAAAAGTGACATAGAGGAGCTCTCTGATTATGTAGCCCAGGCTGGTATGACCCTGACCCTGAGCAGCATCTTGCCCTCACCAAGCATGATGCCACAGTACAAAGACAAGATGATCAACTTTAATAATTGGCTCAAGTACTGGTGTCATTCTAAGGGGATCCAATGTCTGTCTGCCTGGGATGACATGTTGGACAAGCCACACTGCTTCGCAAGGGATGACTTGCACCTGTCACCACTGGGCTTCCGGATATTGGCTAAGGCTCTTGCCACCCCCATAGTGCCTTTTTTAGGCAAGGCTCAAAAGACAAACCCACCTCCTTAGAAAACAAAAATGGAAAAAAACTAAGGGTAATGTGCTCAACGCCAGAAGTCTAAATCTCAAGATGCAGGCACTCGATGCACTCCTCAGTATGGAGAACATCAACGTCTGTGCGGTAACTGAAACCTGGTTCAAGGTTCCTGAGAGCACCCCAGCGCTACCAGGCTATACCTCGTATCATGCTTTTCGGCCCCAAAACCCGGGCCGAACCACAAAGGGAGGGGGAGTGTCCATATTCATCAAGGACACCCACACCTCCAGGTTAGTAGCAACACATGAAGCATCAGAGACCATACAGGTGCAACTAACCATAGGCAAAACTGCTATACAACTGGTAGCATGTTACAGACCACCCTCCCAATCTCAGGAACCCCACTCAGCCTTCCTAAAGACATTGGAGGATATGAATGTATCACAAAATACCATCATACTGGGAGACTTCAACTACCCAAACATAGATTGGGTACATTATTCTAGCCCTAACACCCTAGCCCAAAGGTTCCTGGAATTCATAAATTCAAATGCACTGGAACAACTAGTCACCTCTCCCACTAGGGGAGATAATATACTAGACCTGATCATCACAAACATGGGGACAAAATGCTCCACACCGGAGGTATACTCCTCACTGGTGAGATCTGACCACAAACTAATCACCCTGGATATACATATCCCACCTCCACCCCCAGCACAAAAGACCACAGTGAAAAACTTCTCAAAAGCAGACTTCACTCTTCTTAAGACTGAGATGGTATCCTTTAAGCCCACTGGGCCAGTGGATACCACATCCCACAATGCCGAATCCTTCACAAATGCTTTCTATGGACATCTCCAAGAATGCATGGATCATGCAATCCCAGATAAATCCAAGTCCCTCTCCACCAAAGGCAAGCGTCCTGTCTGGTGAACCTCAGCCATTAACAAATTGTATAACAAAAGAAGGAAGCTACTGCATGACAGAGCAAAATCCCATAAAGGGAAGACATCTCTGATCAACATTAGCAGAAAACTACGTTCTCTCATAACAACATCCAAGGCCAACTTTGAGAGAAAAATCGCTAAGGACACTAAAGATAACCACAAAGCCTTCTTCAGCTATGTTAGAAACCTGGGCGGAAACCCTCAGATATGCTCAGAGTTAGTTCACAACAACAAAAAATACACTGAACCCACAGATATTGCCAACATTCTGGCTGACAGGCTCAGTGCAAATTTCTTGCGTCCCTCACCCCCAAAAGAAGAAATACTTATCCCAGCTGAATGTAATCTCCCTGTCATCTCAGATGTCCAAGTGAGAACCGCCCTCAACAAAGCTAAAAACACAGCAGCAATGGGACCTGACGGTATCCCGGGTTGCGTGCTACGTGAACTCCAAGAGGAGCTAAACCCGCACATAAAAATGCTATTTAACCTTAGCCTTACTACAGGATATGTACCTGAACACTGGCGTACAGCAACAGTGGTCCCACTCCACAAAGGGGGTACCTCTACAGACCCTGGGAACTACCGCCCCATAAGCTTAACCAGCCTGGTCTGCAAAGCTATGGAAAGAATCATTATGGAACTCATAAACAGAGACATAGGGGACCTACAGACACTTGACCTCACCCAGTTCGGCTTTGTAAAGGGCAGATCCTGCCTTTTGAACCTGGTTGACGTTTTCGAAACTGTCACTAGAGCCATTGATGAGGGCAAAGCAGTCCATACAGCCTACCAGGACATGGCTAAGGCCTTTGACACAATACCCCACTCAGGCATCATAGATAAGCTCAACAGCTTAAATGTAAACCCTTATGTCACTAGATGGGTTGCAAACTGGCTAAAAGACAGAACCCATAAAGTTAAAATCACTGGAGCAATGTCAGACTCAAAGCCAGTCACAAGTGGTGTCCCACAGGGATCTGTCCTGGGACCACTCTCGTTCGGCATTTATTTCTCAGATGTTAAAGCAAACATGGGAGGGTTGTGGCTGACAAAGTTTGCAGATGACTGCAAACTAGGCGCCATAGTCGATACACCAGCGGACACATACATCCTACAAAAAGGCCTCACAGAAACGGACAACTGGTGCCGGAGTCACGGCCTTAAACTAAATGCCAAAAAATGTATAGTCATCCCCTTTGGGAAAAACAAAGTACCCACAAATTATCACATAGACAGCAACCCACTGAGTATGGAAAAAGTAATCAGAGACCTAGGGATCCAAGTCTACAGCGACCTCTCATTTGACACCCACGTTGCCAAAGTGGTTAGAAAAACATTCTACCTTGCACACCTCATCATGAAGGGATTCACATCCAGATCCAAGGATGTCATTGTACCCCTATACTCCTCCCTCATAAGACCCATGATTGAGTACAATGCCCCATTTGGTATGTACCTCACCCGGCATTTGCAACAGCTGGAGAGACCACAAAAGTACCTCACCAAGAGGATCAAGGGTCTCCAACATATGTCTTATTCTGCCAGACTAAAGAAACTCCAGCTCTATTCAGTAGCATACCGCCTGCTCAGAGGTGATCTCTGCCTGACGTACAAGGCCATGTCCAATCAGGATCTGATGGACATGCTCCACCTCAAAAATCCAAATCCATCAGGACCACGAGAGCTAAAGACTTAAACCTCGGCACAAGTATGAATAGGACATGCTGGAGGGATAGATTCATAACCCAGAGGCTTTCCATGCTTTGGAACAAGATCCCAGTTCATGTTAGGCAGAGCCCCTCACTGACTCTCTTCAAGAGAAATCTTGATGAGTGGATGGGAGATCGTAAGTTTACCCCAGGGGTCACATCTGTGTCACTGCTAGACAGGGGCACAGTAAACTAATTCTATTATATAAGGGGGCCTTCATTGTGTCACTACTAGACAGAGGCACAGTATTCTAAATCTATTCTGTGCATTTTTGTACCATTGCATGGGGTGGCGAAAGCCACATCACTATGGCTAGGCTTACAAATGCCCCAGGGCAGATAGCCTAGTACTAAACTATGAAACTATGAAACTCACCCACAAACTAGTAAACCATCCTCTAAACATCCCATCCCTCCAGAATCTACTCCAACCCTATCTCACCACCAGACAACTATGATCCAGCAACAAAAATCAGTTACAGGTTACTAGAGCCAATAACACTGCTGGAGAAGCACTATTTTCCAGCGATATAGCCAAATTATGGAACACCCCCCCCCTCCCACAATAACCTCTGTATCATCATGCACCCACTTCAAAGCTTTACTTAAAGTGCACCTAAAAACATGCTGGCTATGCCCTTGTAACTCTCCCCTCTAACTTCTCCCACTCCATCTACCCTCTACCTCTCTTTCACCCCACAAACTACCTTTGATTACAGCAAGTTCTGATACTTCCATGCCTATCTACTTATACGACAGTAGCTTCTTATTGTAACAATTGTTAATATCTGCTATAACTTCGTGGATGGAA
The DNA here is from genome assembly GCF_019279795.1 of Protopterus annectens. Taxonomy (NCBI): domain Eukaryota; kingdom Metazoa; phylum Chordata; order Ceratodontiformes; family Protopteridae; genus Protopterus; species Protopterus annectens. Next base: position 222,872,204 of record NC_056732.1, on the reverse strand, counting down.
CAGATGCTAGTTATCTACTGAATGCACTATGTTCTTCATCTGTAACTATGTTTGTAATATTTTAATTGCTAGGATTCTTCATCTGTAACTATGTCTGTAATATTTTAATTGTGGAGCTTTTCTCCCCGGGCCTCGGCTGAAAATGGACCTGCGTCCAGTTGGACTTTCCCAGTCAACAATTGTAAATAAATAATAAATAAAATAAATTTTACTTTACATTGTTTGAGTGATGAATATAATAGTGACAACTAAAAGTTTTCAGAACTTGCTTTTGTCACTGGTTAGTCCATCCTGTAGACATATGCATTTGGTGCTACAAAATTAGTTTGATGGTCAGGAGAGAAGGAATCTGAATTACTATTGGATATGCCTTGTTGTTGTTTTTTTTTTCTAAGTTAATTAAGGTACAATGGCAAATTCATGAGAAGAATTGGACTCTTTGTTTAGTCTATTAAGTTGACCTAAATCTTACTGTAGCTCTGTTTGGGTTATCTACTTTTGGCCACTATAGTGAAGTCATCATACAGAGCCATAAATATCACTCATCATGAAAAATACTATTTTATTTAATGGTTTACTGACAAAGTCTGACAGAAGCAACAAGAAATCATTTTTTTTTCAGGGGAAGACCAGGGAGAAAACTTCCAGTACAATAGTAATAATAACAATAACAAACGAGTAAAAAAACCTTGAACACAGCATTTTGAAACTGTGCCTATATCAACTAATTTTAAATTCTATTTACAATAACAACTAAGTTCAAAAGTACACAATGTAACAAAGCTTTCCATCTGTACAATTAATGATATGGAAGATGCCTAAAGTCAATCCACAACAGGAGTACTACAAATAATTAAGGATGAGATTTAAAACTTTGCAACAAAAATACAGGTAGAGGTTAATGAGATATTCTGAGTGTTAGGATGGGGACAGCATGCCAGTAGAATACAAAGAAATAGAGATTAGAAAAGAGCAAGCAGGAGGATAAAATAAAAGTAAAGGTAAGGTGGGATAGAGAAAAAAATGTTAAAAAGAAGAAATTTGACGAAGCAATTGGGGAAAAAATATAAGGAATGAAGAAGAGTACAGTAGATGAGAACAAAAAAAAGAGTGGTACTGGAGTGCAATGAGTAGCTAGTAATGATGAGGCTATCTTATCAGTTTTACTTGGTGATATACTAGCCAGACAGATTTAATAATAAGGATGAAGGCATAGGTTTGGATGAATGGGTATTTGTTGTGGGCTTATCTTGGAGCAGAGGAGCAAGAGTAAAGCTATGAGCCTGATGTGACTTCAGTTGGGTTTTACATAAATTACAGTTTTCTAGCTGTCTAGCAATTACTAGACTACAGCTCCATAATGTTGATGTAGTTAGAATACAAGACATTTTCAGCAGTATAGTGAGATATGATGGCAGAGACAGGGCATTTGTCTTTGGAGCATTGTTGCCAGCTGGGCAGTACCACTGGAGAAGTTTTTAGAGAAGGACTCTTTGTAGGTTGATATAGGATGCTATGGGCTTATATTAGTTTAAGATCAGGTTATGGAGCAGCTCTATTCAGCTGCTTCTTGACCATGCAGTGGTGTGGTTTAGTTGATGTATTAGTTGTAATTTTTTTACTATTTTGTTGTAACATTTCCTTTGTAACAAAAAAGGTATAGAAAAGTGGGAACAATGATGGCAAGTTATCACAGGGACCATAAGAGGCCTAGTCACAGACACAGTTAATAGTTCTTGCTACCCTTTACAAGAGCTCATCCCTCAAATTATGCAAGGCTTTTCATGATAACCTAGTATGAATAAAATTGCAGTGAAACAAGATAATGTTATTTGCACAGAAGTTTGTCAGCATGGAAACTGTCTCGCTATCTCTTACACACACACACACACACACACACACACACACACACACACACACACACACACACACACACACACACACACACACACGCACACAGATACACACACACGTTTCTTGGTTTTGTAAATTGATAAAATGGCACAAAATTATCATTCTGTCTTTTAACAAACAAACAGGACTGATTTTAAAACGCAAAACATGAGAGTAGAGAACTGCAAGAATGAAAATAAAAGATCACCAAGAAACTTCTATACAAAATTAGTACTTCTGTGGAGTATAACAATGTTCATCACAACAAAATTCCTTGAACAGTGAAGATCCCTCTTTTATGAGCACATCTATTGAATGCAGGATCATAAGTAATAAAAATGAATACTTATCAATGTTTTCTGTAGGTATAAACCTCCAGCACTCAGGTGTGTGTGTGTGTGTGTGTGTGTGTGTGTGTGTGTGTGTGTGTGTGTGTGTGTGTGTGTGTGTGTGTGTGTGTGTGTGTGTGTTTGAGTGTGTGCGCGCACCACTGCTCTAGAGCTGCATTTCTACAATACTTCATTTAACTGACTGTAAGCCTTACACATCCACAAAAGCAAAATTATTAAGTTTTCTAACAGATGCAAAATCCTTTGCAGTGGCCAAGATGGCGGCTGCACTATTGGTGAATTAGGTTGCCCCCACTTATTTTTTAACTATTTTTTCTCAGTCATGTGTATAAATCACCTGCTCCCTGTCTGTTCTAAGGCCAGTGTTTAGGCAATATAGTGCATTCTGCTTTGGTCCCTATCCCCACTACCCCAATACTGTCTGCTCCATATACATGTCATTTCAGTTACAATGTAAGTTTTGTTTTTTGTGTTTTTGTTTTTTTGGCAACCCCTCCCTGTATATATATATATATATATATATATATATATATATATATATATATATATATATATATATATAGATAGATAGATAGATATATAGATATACACACACAGTGTTTCCAAAAGCATGTCAAGTTTTGCATTCTCCCTCCCTCCTCCAAGGATTGGTGAACCTACATCAGCCTCTCAATTCCACCCTCCTCATCTGGCTCCTATATCCAGCATGTCACTAATCAGGCCTGTGTTGTGTGAGTCTTGGTCAGGGATTTATCTCTCTAAACAAGGCAGCCTGTGTTGCTACCATATTGATATATTGACAAAAACACAGTATGAATATATTACCCATCCCACACCTGTTTTATGTGGAAACTATTTTAATAACCAAAAAACATAATTCTACATTTTATACAAATACATATGAATAACTAAAACAAAAGCAAGCATTAGTGGTGTAAAAATTCAGATATTCTTCAAGTCTCTTGCCTTTAACATAACTGGCATTTTATTAAAACATAACTTTCAGTGTATCAGTAGTGACCCCTTGGAATTCATTTAGACACTTTACACTTCATTTTCCAAGGTAAAACTTTTGTCCAGCTGTATAAAGGACAATTAAGCAGGGCTTTCTATGAATAATATTAGTCCGTCTGTGCAGTTGCTCATGATCTTTTGTAGCTCATTTCTGCATTTGTCTCTCTGTAAATTAAGATGAGAGAAATAAATTATATGTTATCTCACGCTCAACCATTTTCATATCCCATAAGTATATAAATACACTTATTTATGAATTCCAGATGCTGAGTTGAATAGCTAAATAGCAACAATACAGGAGAAAAGAAAGAAAAACTATGCAATGGCAAACAATGTATTTAAAATGACTGGCTGGTATAGGAGTGGAAGTGAGAATGTGAAAACCAGAGCAGGGGGAGATATTGCTTGTCTATCTCTCTCTCTCTCTCACACACACACACACACACACACACACACACACACACACACACACACGCACACGCACACGCACACGCACACGTACACACACACGTACACACACACACACACGTACACACACACAGATGCATGTATGCACAAATGCACACATGCACACACACACACACTCACAAACGTACACTCGCGCACACACAAACACACACACACAGCCACAAGGTTTGCTTTATTAAATGTTTATTTCTGAATATCTCTCAGGCACTAAAATGCCAGTCTGAACATTTTGTTTCTTTTAGCAATGCTAAATTCTGACCTATGCATCTAGCAAAAATGTATACCACATGTTGCATGATAATAACAAAATTCTTTAAAATATAATTCCATTTTCATATGAAGTAGAATGTTGTCAGCATCCTGCATGCAGTGGACTACATTGTATCTCAGGTTCATAGGTTCATAGGCTGGTACTAGGCTGTCGGCCCTAGGGCCTATACAAGCCTAGCCATAACAATTCCCTGGATATTTCTTCCCACAATATTTACTTCCCTGGACCCCTGTCTAGCAGCGCAACTGACGTGATCCCCGGGGTGAATTTCCTATCTCCCATCCAGTCATCAAGGTTCTTTTTGAAGAGGGCCAAGGAGGTGCTCTGCTTGACATGTATGGGCAGTCTATTCCAGAGTATGGGGAGTCTCTGGGTCAGGAACCTATCCCTCCAGCATGTTTTGTTCATTGTGATGACAAGGTTTAGATCCCTGAAGCATGTGGCTCTGAGGGATTGGGATTTCTTTAAGTGGAGCATGACCAACAGCTCAGGGTTTGACATGGCCTTGTATGTTAAGCAGAGATCGCCTCTGAGTAGACGATATGCCACAGAGTATAGCTGGAGTTTTTTTAGATGGTCAGCATAGGGCATCTGCTTTAGGCCTGTGATTCTTTTAGTGAAGTATTTCTGTTGCCTTTCCAGCTGTTGCAGATGTCTTGTGAGGTGCATACCAAATGGGGCATTGTACTCTATAATGGGTCTAATGAGGGATGAGTACAGAGGGACAATGACCTCCTTTTTTCTGGATGAAAAGCCCTTAATGATGAGGTGTGCCACATAGAAGGATTTTCTGACTGTTGTGTCGATGTGGTTATCAAAGGTGAGACCACTGTCCACCTGTGACCCTAAGTCTCTCATCACACTTTCGGTGTTTAATGTACTGCCACCTATGTGGTAATTCATGGGTACATGGTTTTTCCCATAGGGGATAACTATACATTTCTTGGCATTAAGCTTGAGCCCATGGCTTTGGCACCAAGCATCTGTTTCTGTAAGTCCCTTTTGTAGAATATCCACATAATTTGGGGATTCAATAATGGCTCCCAGTTTGCAGACATCTGTGAACTTTGTTAGCCAGAGTCCCTTAGTGTTGGCCTGTACTTCAGAGAAGTAGAAGCCAAACAAGAGCGGTCCCGGGACTGAACCCTGAGGTACTCCACTTGACACTTGTCTGAAGCTGGATTTGGAGTTGGCTGCTTTTACAGTCTGGGTTATGTCAGTAAGCCAGTTGGCAACCCATTGAGTGATGTAGGAATTTATGCCCAGCTTAGTAAGTTTATCTATGATTCCAGAGTGGAGGATGGTGTCGAAGGCCTTGGCAAGGTCCAGATAGGCTGTGTGGACTGCCTTACCCTCGTTCACAGCTCTGGAGACTGATTTGAAGAAGTCAATCAGGTTCAGGAGACAAGATCGGCCCTTCACTAACCCAAAATGGGTGGGGTCCAGTGTTTGAAGGTTGACAATATCTTTGTTTATAAGTTCCATGATAAAACATTCCATGCCCTTGCAGATCAGGCTCGTCAGACTGAAGGGATGGTAGTTCCTGGGATCCAAGGTGGATTCCCCCTTGTGGAGTGGGATAACTGTAGCTGTGTGCACCACTCAGTGGGCACGAAGCCTGAGGTGAGGCTATGATTAAACATGACACTTAGGTGAGGTGTCAGTTCATTTTGTAGTTCATGTAGTACACAGCCCGGGATGTCATCTGGTCCCATGGATGCTGTATTCTTAGCTTTGGAGAGTGCGATTTCTACCTGTGTGGCCATGATTACCAGAATTTTGCAATCTTTTGGTATTAAGATCGGCCCTTTAGGGGGTGAGAGGGGGGGTGAAGTTGGCACTAAATCAATCTGCCAGGATATTGGCAATATCCTTAGGATCAGTAAATTTAATGCCATTCTGTTGTAGCTAGGAGCATATCTGAGCATTGCCATTTAGATTCTTGACATAACTATAGAATGCCTTGTGGTTGTCTTTGGAATCTTTGGCAATTTTATTTTCATAACTAGCTTTGGAGGATTTTATGAGGGATCTCAGCTTCTTACTGAGGCTGGTAAGGGAGTTTTTTGCATCCTGGGATTTTCCTTTTTTCTGCAACAGTTTCTTTCTTCTGTTGTATAGTTTGTTTATGGCAGGGGACCACCAGATTGTCTTCCTTTTTTTGGAGGAGAGCATCTTGGTTCTATTTGGGATGGCACAATTCATGCACGAGTGGATGTGCTTGTACAGTGCCTTAGTGTAGGATTCAGCAGTCAAACTTTCAGCTTCCGTCTGCATGGGTGTCATGAAATTTGTCACTTCAGACTTGAATAGCATGAAGTTGGCTTTGGAGAAGTTTTTTACAGAAGTTTCCTTACTGGGGGGTGGCGGGTGGGATGTGGATGTCAAGGGTGATTTGCTTATGGTCAGACCTGACCAATGATGGGGTTACCACTGGTGTGGAGCATCTGTCTCCCATGTTGATAATGACCAGGTCTAGGATATTGGAGCCCCTGGTGGGACAATGGATTAATTGATCCAGGGCATTGGAATTTATGAATTCCAAGAAAAGTTGGGAAAAGGTGTTGGTACCCGAGTTGTTTTCCCAGTTAATGGCAGGGTAGTTGAAATCAACCAGTATTACGGTGTTTGGTTGTATCTTAATATTTTCCAGTATGTTTAGAAAGGTGTAGTGAGAATCTTGGGGCATGGTGGGGGATCTGTAGCAAGCTACAATTTGGATAAAAATAGTTTAGGTTCTCCAAGCCGTAGCCCTGGCAGCCCAACTAGACAATGACCATAATGACCAATCTGTGTATCTGACACTTCTTCCTTTTCTTACAGCTGTATCCCATCTGTTTAGCATGTCAAATTAAGGTTACAAATTACTAGCAAATGTCTAATACTCCTTACTGCCCATGGTGCATATTTAGACTTACCCTCTATCACTTCCTTAACCTTTGCATCTGTCTGGATTATTTCCATTTTTGCATATTACATTTTCAATACAAGCTGTAGTCTCTTTACACTTTCATAGCATTATTTTTGCAGTTCATAATTTAACAGTCATTGAGGAGTTTGTATTGCAAGGCATGACAGTTGCATTTCACTCATCCAATAAAGTCATCTAGTTTCTCTGAAAGACCCAAATTGTACTGCTTATTCTCACATCAGAGGGTAGTTTATTCCAGAGTCTTGGGAGGTACTAAGTTCCAAATAGCACCTTCTCTTAGTATTATTTATACTGCAGTTTTAAATGTGTCCCATCTGTCCTGGGGAATGAGGTGATTTATATTCAGTGAAACTAGGCCTTGCAATCAGTGCACAGTTATAACAGTGATATTTTTAAACCCAAATAATTTACACATTGTGGAATAACACCTGCAGGATTGTAGAGACTGGCATATAGATAAATGGATGCATAGATATATGTAAACTACAAACATGGAGGCCCAGATACATAGATAGGACATGAATTAATTAAAGATGACATTAAATAATAATTTTGTTGACCAGCCCTATAACATCCTATACATAATGGTGGTACAAAAGGATACATTTCTACTACAGATTGCTATGCTGTCTGCTGAACCACAAGTCTCTTAGCTGCTTCACTGCTCATCACAGGAGCATAATTTACTCGTGAATAAAGTTATTATAACTGCATTCCTCCATTTAATTAACACCCATTGACCACTCACCTTCATTTATCAAAATATTCACTAAAATTGTGATGTTGCAAATCTGAACCACCCCTGCTGTGCAGCATTGGTATTAAGGTGTAAACATACTTCATAAATGCTCCAGGATCAGATTTAGACAGAGCAGCATCTAGGAATGTCTTCAGATACTCATCATTAATGGTAAGCTTAGACAATATCTGCATCTGTTTAGCAAGTGTATTGTCTACCCAGTGATGATCTAAGCAGGTATTCATTTGTAAAGTTCTTGATTTCCAATAAATTTTGTAACTAGTTACATTCTGGCCATGTATTTTTTTCTAAGTGATGTATCACAGTCTAAAATAAATGTGTATTTAAGGTTAATAAGCAACCATTAAAATATCTATTTTTTATTTATACATAGCTACTAGATATGTGGTCCAGGAGACCATTGAGGAGCCTAGCCCAGGTCACCTATTATTACAGATCACTGTCCTGTTAACTCATAACACCTATGTGGTGTGGAATGTCATAATTCTAACAGCCTACACACTTCCTTGTATTCCAAAACATTTCCTGAAAACTCAATTTAAAAAACAAAAATAAACAAATGTAAATATTTTGTCAACAATAAAAGCTATAAATTTGCACAAATAGCAATGTTATCAGCAAGCCGTAAGGTTTACAAGATAAGATTACAGAACGGACTGTCACCCCACCAAAGTACCATGTTCAATCATTGCCTCACCTCAGGCTATGTGCCTACTGAATGGTGCACAGTGATGGTTATTCCACTCCATAAAGGGGGTGCCACCATGGACCATAGAAACTACTGCCCCATTAGCCTGACAAGCCTGGTCTGCAAGGACAATGAAATGTATCATCTTGGAGCTTATAAACAAAGACATAGGTAACCTCCAAACCCTGGACCCTACTCAGTTTGGGTTTGTAAAAGGTAGATTATGTCTACTAAGCCTGATTGACTTCTTTGAAGCAGTCACTAGAGCCATAGACGAGGACAAGGTAGTGCACACAGCCTATCTTGACCTCACCGAGGCTTTCAATACCATCCCCCACTCTGGAATTATACGTAAACTCACTAAACTGGGCATAAATCCCTATGTCACAAGATGGCTGGCCAACTGGCTTACTGACAGGACCCACACAGAAAAGTAGCCGACTCCAAGTCCAACTTCAGACCTGTGACGAGTGGAGTACCACAGGGTTCGGTCCTGGGTCATCTCCTGTTCGGCATCTACTTCTCTGAAGTGCAGGCCAACACAGAAGGTCTTTGCCTAACAAAGTTTGCAGATGACTCCAAACTGGGAGCCATACTAGAATCACCTAATGATGTAGACATTCTACAAAAGGGCCTCACAGAGGCATATGCTTGGTGTCAAAGTCATGGCCACAAGCTCAATGCCAAGTAGTGCATTGCCATCCCCTTTGGGAAAAACTCGGTACCCATGAATTGCCACATAGGTGGTAGTTCACTAAACACTGAAAGTGTGATAAGATACCTTAGGACACAGGAGGATAGTAGTCTCTCCTTTGATAACCACATTGCCACAGTAGTCAGGAAATCCTTCTACATGGCACATCTCATCACAAGAGGATTCTCCTCTAGAAAAAAGGAGGTCATTGTTCCTCTCTACTCATTCCTCATCCGACCCATTATAGAGTACAATGACCTGTTTGGCATGTATCTCATGAGACACCTACAAGAATTGGAAAGGCCACAGAAATATCCCAGTAAGAGGATTACCGGCCTCAAACAGATGCCATACACAGCCATCTCAAAAAACTCCATCTCTACTCCATCACATATCGCCTACTCAGAGGCAATCTCTGCCTAACATACAAAGCTATGTCAAACCCAGAGCTGTTGGATATGCTACACTTAAAGAAATCCCAATCTCTCCAAACCACACACTCCAGGGATCTAAATCTTTCACCACAATAAACAGAATAAGCTGGAAGGATAGATTCCTGTCCCAGAGACTTTCCATACTCTGGAACAAACTACCCATTCATGTAAAGCAAAGTTCCTCATTGGCCCTCTTTAAGAAAAACCTTGACGACTGGATGGGAAATAGAAAATTCACCCCATGGATCACTTCTGTGGCAATGCTTGACAGGGGCACAGGAAAATAATTTTCTCGGGTGGCGAAAGCCAGGGAACCCTTTTGGCTAGGCTTATATAGGCCCCAGGGCCAATAGCCTAGAACCTACCTATGGACCTATGAACCTAAGAATCAGTATATTCATAGTCATAAATACTGTAATATGTTATAATGCACACAAACCCACTATTATATTTTTTGCTAAATGTTCACAACCAAATTGTCATATCTTGGGAACTGTACAACCTAGACATATATCCTGGGATTCAGCAAACTTCTGTGCAGAAATAGCTTATTTCTGCATGGAAGGGACCTTTCCCGTGCAGCACAGCAGCTCACCATGCATATGTACAAAGGGGCGCTGCCATGCTCTAAAACAGATAGGGTTCTGTGTGTGAGTGCAGGGGTTGTGTCTGAGAGCAGTGCTCTCAATAAACATACCCCCTGCACTCCATAATTGCCATATGGCAATGTAATGGCAGCGAGGGTATCCGTGGAATACCGGCCAACCTCTTAGAGTAAGAAATCTGGAGAAACCAAATAAGTCTGGTTCATACAGACTTAGAAAGTTGATAGATTAACAGGTTATGCAGTAGCATGAATGTGCTGAAGGGTATAAAGTCTAAAACTCAAATGTCTGTCAGTATTTTCTAACTGCAATCTTTAATGATTTGCCACTAATCAGCCAGAAAGCCAGAATTCCATGAAAAATGGACCAAAAATATAAGGCAAATATCTGGGCAGTCTGTGACAATCTGTACAGTTGAGAGGTATGGCAGACACTCTTCGCATCCATGGAGCATACCTCAAATGCAAAGCCTGCCATTTCATCACCATTGTAAAAGCACAGCCAACCCCCACAGATAATGTTGCAGAAATCAATGCATACCCCTACAGTACAAAAATAAAACACAACAATTAAACTTTATTGGGGACTGAAAAAAATTAAAGTGTTGCTGAGTGGGTGTGTGCATTGGACATCTCTGCTCAGCCTAGCTTACACATCATAAGGAGCTAAATAGGTATATACTCAAAAATATAACAATGTCGAAATAGTGAAGTGGTTAGAGCATTTGCCTTGCCAGTAGTCATTCCTGGTTTGGACCCCAGTAAAGCCAATTAGCATTTTACATGTGAAAGCAGCACATAATTTATTATTTTCATAATTAGGTAGTAAATAACACATATTTGTTTACCAGAGTAGTGTAGTAGGTCCAGATGTGAAGTGTCAGGGTAATAAAGTTGTGAAACCCCCATATAAACACAAGTGCCCCATACAGTATAGTCACACAAGAATAAATGTAATGAAAGCACATTGGGGGATGTCAGGGAAGGTAAACAAATGTATAATATGTCAGGAATGATGAATTAATTCCATGCAGGTGGTAGTCCATAAAATAAAACATAAGCAATGCTAAGCATTGCACAGCAATGCTGACCGGGTGCAAGCATTGTGTAAAAATGAATGCTAAGCAATGAGTAGCCCAGCTAAGTGGATTTGCCCATTGGTAAGCAGGGATGTATCTTCCCCTTTAAGTACTGCCAACTTTAGCTAAGCAGGTTTGCCCATAGCTTAGCTTATCTCAGCATATTTAAAACCATCCAATCATGGCAAAGGGTGGGAAATTGGCCATATTTAAACCTCGCAGGCAGAAATACAGCTCATAACTGGTTGTAGCTCTCCACTGTAGGCAGTATGGCAAATGTTGGAGAGGGCATGCGCTTTCGGGTGTAGCATTGGAGCATACAGGAGTCCAAGGTCAGTGTAGGACTCCTTGTTAACAAACATGATGTGAGACTGCTGCAGGACCAGTACCAAGGTTCCCAATATAAAGCGGAGACCAGGAAAAGTCTCGTCCATGACCTCACCAGTGCCAGTGGCACCCCTCAGACTGGTAAGCAGGTCCAGCACCACTATGCCGAATTGAGGTGGAGGAAGAGGGAGCTTTTGGACCAGTGGGTCCAAGAAGCACGGCAGAGGGCTGATGTCCCTCATATTCATATCAATAACTGTTTAGCAGAGTCCAGCTTGTGTATGTCATGGATAGGTATGCATAAATGTTTCTCTGTCTTCATTACAGCTCCAGCTGAGTGGGCTGCAAATCAGGAAGCCCATGCCAGCAGGTTGCAAAGGCTGCGTTGTGAGGCTGGTGAGTAACAATCTAGCTTGTAGTATTCATACCAAATAAATATAAAGGAGTAAAATGTCACCTGGCAGTATTAAAAATGGGTATGGTTTGTACTGAATAAAGCAGACAATATTACAGTAATACTCTCATATAGATTATATATAAATAAAACTGTAACTGCCTGTCAATAAAATTCAAAACTCTGGACTGGTTGTGTTTACTCTGGTATGGTATGATTTGAAATGTGTACAGGTTATGCATAGCAACTATAGCTCTGAAAGCATTAAACAATCAAGTCTCATCTGAGAAAGTTAGTGCCTCTCTAAGATACGAGATTAACTGATATTAAAAATGTCATGCACCAAGATCTTATATCTGAATAGTAATGTTGTGTTAATCACTGTTTTCCACACTGCGCTATGTCAAAAGATATGTATAGAAATGTATGTATAAGAATGTTGTAATTACAAGGTCAGATTGTACAACAAAAAGAGAATGAGAAAGAAATCATTCAAGGAAGAAACAGCAGTTTCTCAATTGCTCCTTCTGATATAACACACACTTGTTATATTTTTAGTAAAACAGCCATGGTTCGAATCCCGGGAGCGGTAGTAAGCTGTATGCATACTTACAACTAATATTTTGTAGAAATGTGTAGAAACAGTCAGGTAGTGTTAACAAACATTCCCTCCACAGGTCTTCCAGGTAAGAGAATGTATAAAGTAGCTATAAGAAGGCTGTAGTTATACTGTGTCCAACACCCGTGGTCCTACCCCAAGGCTGCAAATGACAGCAAGATAAGTACATACACCAGGTGGTTTCCCCCAAGAAATATTCAAACTGTCACAGCTTCTGGTCCCTGCTAACAACAACCAGGGTGACCAATAGAAATCAAGGCAGAGTATATCAGTAGCACACACACACACACACACACACACACACACACACACACACACACACACACACACACACACACACACAGACACACACACACACGCACACACACACAGTCTGAGTGCATATGTAATCCTGACTATGTGAATATGGGTAGAAACAATCATGTAGTATTAACAAACATTCCCTCCACAGTTCTTCCAGGTAAGAGAAAGTATAAAGTAGCTATAAGAAGGCTGTAATTATACTGCATACAAACATACCACTGGCCAACCCAATGCCATAGTTGTAATAATACCTGTAAAGTAGTGAGTAGAGCAATGATCATTAAAGCTGTGACCACTGCAAGAATCTACATTTGTTAACTGACATCTCCCTCTCTCCCCCACCTTATCTTCACCAATAATCTAAACACATAAATGAATGGGTATGTTTTCCACCAAACCTACTGTTGAGACATGTGTCCTGTTGTTGTACAAATGTTGAAATTTATTCCAATTAATGTTCCCTGTTCAAATACTATTATTGGTGGCCTGTTGCTATCAATGCAACCTGCATGCTGGTGTAATGCCCACTGTGGTACCATATATGCATGTGTTCTGTATGCTATGCAGATGTTCCAAATCTGTTGTTTTGGGTTAATGGGAATACTCATGCATGCTGTTATAACTAATCCTGGAATGTGTTTACCATTACTAACCAACATATGTTCTAAAACTGCAACACCATAGCACGTCAGACAAGGCTCCGCGTCTCCTGCCTCATCTGGCCATGGCACTGGGACCCAAACCGGGACCTCCTCGTCTGCTGGTCCTGCACCGCCTCTGGGTAGAACCACCTCAGGGGATGGGGCTCATCACCCTATGGGCATGGGTGCGGACAGGATCCTGTCACCTGAAGCCAGGTCTGGGTTCTGGTGGGTAGTGAGCTCCACAAGGAATTTGGAGATCTGCTACGCCAGCTTGAGGGCTGTGTGGCACAATTAGAGGGTGAGCCTGCCCCTCCTGCTCAGCCCTCAGCACAGCCACCTTCAGGGCTGTGAAGGTACAGTGGTGACTGCCCATGGGTGGGGACCTCAGTCCCACTGTATCCATTTGGGGGTTCATGGGCTTCTGATTACCAAACACCCCTCCCCGTCCAAGGTCTTTACCCCCACATGTGTCATATACTGCCCCTGTATGCTGTCTTGTCTGTCTCGTCTGTCTTCCTACCTAACCTACCTCCCCAAATATACCTACTATCCTTCCCTAACATCCCACTCTCACCTTAAAAAAAGGGCAATCTGTTCCCTAAAAAAAATGTCACCCCCATGCATAGCTGCCCATGTCACACACGTGTCCACTGGACACATGTAAACTTGTCTAATTGGCTTCACAACACATTATTGTTGTCTTCACCCTTCTCTCTCAGGGGTTTGAGTGACCTTAAAATTCAGTATATATGCACTGCTGTTTCTGTAGAAGAAATGGACAGCTATGGGCCTTCCCTACATCCATCCTGCACATCCCTAGCTATCTTTCATATTGTTTTACCCTCTTTGTGCCCCCTTTTTCTCCACTTTCCTATCACCCCTTTTTCTTTTCTTTTAAAGAAATTTGCGTGGGGGTAAGTGGGAGTAAGCAGTAGTAAACGGGAGTAAGCCTGTTTGCACAGTGCTAAGCAATGTATACACAGATTAAGCACTGTTAAGGCTTTCTGTCAGCATAGTTAACCAGACGTTAGCATTGCATACTGCTGCGCAAACCCACGCAAACCTGCATACAACTGCTTAAAAGTGCCTTAATTACTCTGTATCCAACAGCCTTTGTTCTGCTCAGCAACAAAATAATCAGCCCTGGCAAGTCTTGAACTCAGAACCCTTCACACTATAGCCACAGCATGTTACCACTAATCCATCTGAGCTGCAGATATTGCTGATGTTTATTCAAACATATCATGCAGCACAGCCATTCAAAAGTAGAGAAAATGTGTGTCTGTATATATATATATATATATATATATATATATATATATATATATATATATATATATATATATATATATATATATATATATATATATATATATATATATATATATATATATTATATATATATATATATATATATATATTATATATATATATATATATATGTGTGTGTGTGTGTGCATATATATATATATATATATATAGTCCTAGGAGACTTTAACATTGATTGGAATTCTTGTAGCAGTTCAAACCCTACCAACCACATTAACCTTTATGGCTTCTCACAAGTTATTAACTCCCCCACCAGAATTAACAAACTGAACAATAAAGAAAGCATCTTGGATTGGATTCTGACTAATAGTCCTCACCACACATACATAACAGGAACACTCCCAGATGATCTTAGTGGCCACCTGCTAACATACATAATCAGACATAAAACCAACCCAACCTTCCTTAACACTATCAGAACAGTTCGCTCCAAAAAGCATTTTATCCCTGAGCTTTTCAAAATAGAACTTAAGCAATGTAATTGGTCACCATTAAAATCCCTCCCAATTAACAAAGCAGTTGAATACTTCAACTCAACATTTCTAACAATCCTTGATCATCATGCCCCAATACGCTGTACAAGAAATAAAACTAAACCTGCTCCTTGGCTCTCAAACAATACCTGGCAACTAATCATTCATAGAAACAAATCTTGGGCTAAATGGCGAACTACTAAGAACTCTACAGATCATCTAACCTTCAGACAGCAAAGAAATAACACTAAAAAAGCCATCCTACTAGATAAAAAGAACTACTATCTCCACCTACAACAATCCTCCCTCAAGGAACCTCAGAAGTTTCTGGTCTACTATTAATAAAATTCTTTATCCAGGTGCAACTATTACCCCCATCCCCTCAGGTGCTAATCCTGAAAACTCAACTGAAACAGCAAATGCCTTTAACTCTTTCTTTACCAATACTATCCAAACTCTGGCTAGCCAACTATCCCCCAATATCTCACAACTACAAACTTCCACCTCCAAGTCACCCCCAGTATTCAAGTTAGAACCAGTACCAACATCATATATTCGATCCCTTCTCCAAAAGCTAAAAGCAACAACCCCCTCTGCTGATAAACTCCCAGCTGAATTCCTGCAAATAGCATCTAAAGCCATAGCTTATCCCATCTCCATATTGATAAATCGAACCATAAACGAAGGTATTATCCCATCCATCTGTAAAATTTCTCATATTATCCCATTACACAAAGGTGGTAGCTCCAACGACACGTCCAACTATCGTCCTATAGCCCTGCTCTCTCCACTTGCAAAAATAATGGAAAAGTGTGTCCACAAACAGCTAATGAACCATCTTCTCCATCACAACCTACTAGCTAACTGTCAACATGGATTTAGACCTTTCCATAGTACCTCTTCTGCCTTGCTTTCCTTCACTAACTGTATCAACGAGAACCGCAACAAAAATATCCTCTCCTCAGCAGTCTTTGTTGATTTATCAAAAGCTTTTGACATGGTTAATCACCAAATCCTTCTTCACATCCTAAAGTCCTACTCACTGAATCCACTTTCAATGAACTGGTTCACATCCTATCTAGATAACAGACAGCAGGCTGTGCTCTGGCAAAATAGACAGCAGGCTGTACTCTGGCAAAATAGACTATCAAACCTTCTGCCCATTACATTAGGTGTTCCACAAGGATCCATTTTAGGCCCTCTCTTGTTTTCCATCTACATCAATGACCTCCACTTAGCCATCCCTCTCTCGACATGTATTCAATATGCAGACGACTCTACTATAGTCTGTGCAGCCACCTCTCAAGCTGAACTTCAGGCTCATACACAAAAAGCTTTTAATATAGTAGAGAACTGGTTCTCTGACCACTGCCTCCTACTAAACCCCCAAAAAACTAAACTTTTACTCTTTACACCAACCCAAAAGACTACCCCTGTACACTTCAGTATCACATCAAATAATGGCACCCTTATTTCTCCTGATCTAACCACTAAACTCTTAGGAATCACAATTGACAACAATCTCAACTTTGATACCCACATTAATGCCACAGTAAAATCAGTTAACCATAAATTAGGATCCCTCTACAGAATTAAACCTTTTCTTACACCACTGGTCAGGTCCACTATAACTAGAACTCATTTACTCTCAACTCGTCTTTATGCCTCTCCCATTTACACCAACCTCTCTAAAAAGAACCTTCACAAACTAGCTATATCCTATAATAACATTGCCAGGTTCGCTACAAGCTCCCCTTTTAGAACTCATCACTGTCTTAATCTGAAACAACTAGGCTGGTTAGAATTTCTTAATCAGATACAATTTCTGCAACTTACAATAACATACAAGGCCCTTTATCAACCCCATAATACTCCCACACTCTCTAGCTTCATTATACCATACAGTAATCTCAAAAATTTACGCTCCTCTAACAAAATGCTTATGCATATTACTAAATCTAAAAACTTAGCAGGTGATTCCTTGTTCTCTAACTCTGTTGGAAAAGTATGGAATCAATTACCACCCGACCTTACATCTCTGTCCTCTCTCCCACTTTTTAAAAGAAATCTAAAGCTATATTTCAATAATCACTGGTTATGCCCATGTTCTAACCCTGACTAACATTCTCTTGACTCTAATCTTTTACCTTTCTCCTATTACAACCTTCTTAGAGTACTTCTATATCCTTTTCTCTCACATAGAAATAAGTGTTACTAGTACACCCTTCTAAGACTTGCTTCCAGTATTTACATACTACTGTTTTTTATATTCTTTTACAATTTCTTTAGCTTACATGTTTAGGCTAAATTTGTTGCAGTATAAATCTGCCTTAATCATATAATTATTGCTGTATAAAACTGCTTTTATACTATTCTTTATTAATTGTTTGTATAAATGTTGCTGTATAAAAATGTTATTATGTTATTCTCTATTAATTGTATGTTTTTTCCCTGGAGCTTTTCTCCCCGGGCCTCTACTGAAAATGGACATATATCCAGTTAACTAGCCTGGTCAACAAATGTAAAAATAAAAAAAATAAAAAATAAATATATATATATATATATATATATATATATATATATATATATATATATATATATATGTAGTGCAGTCAGACATTGGATCCACACTCTGAACCTCTTACTGCAACAAATCTGACCAAAGGCTGTCTAATTGAGGGTGAAAGGGCCCAAACTACAGACCCCTTTTGATCATTGCCCTTATCCCTTCCTCCCCAGCAAAACTGTTCTTCCTTGCAACAAAATAATAAGGCCTGCCAAGTCTTGGACCCAGGGCCCTGTAAACTATGATCAAAGCAATATACCATTACAACATCTGAGTCTTATAAAATAGTGATGACATTCCAAACATATCAGTTAGTGCAGTCATTCAACAGTAGAGAAAGGAGTTTGTAGAATCAGTCAGGTACTCTATATATATGCATGTATATATGTATGGAGATGCATATATATGGACAAATCTATACATAATATATATATATATATATATATATATATATATATAGAGAGAGAGAGAGAGAGAAAGATACAGCCACATTTATATCCACATATATGCATACATACATATAAATAGAAAGGTGAATAAATACATACATATATACATAAATATATGTTCATGTATACATAAATATACAGAAATATATGACAGCTACAGACACTTGCAATCAGATGGTCATTCTGCTGCAGACTAGAAGTGTAAATCAGAAAATGCACTCACTGGAAGTATCCTTTAAAATGGGGAAAATGACATCTGTGCTGGAACAGAGACCTGGTTAAAGGCAGCAGGAAGCACTACCGGCCTATAACTTATTCCACAACATTTGGCTGCAGAACCTGTACTGAAGCTCCAAAGGTGGTGTTATTTTCATATTCATTAAGGATGCACACACCTCCAGAGTGGTAGACCAACATTATGCATTACAAATCCTGCAGGCATAGCTAACATTGGGTAAGACAGTGGTTCAGGCTGTAGCCTGCTATAAGTCCCCAAACATGTCCCAAGACTCACACTCCATGTCCCTAAACACCCTGGAGAATGTTAGTGTCCAACCTAACACTGTCATACTGGTTGACTTCAACTACCCCACCATTAACTGGGAAAGCTACTTATGTACCAATGCACATGCCCATCACATCGACCTGTTCCTTCCTAACATGGGCAACTGTTGCTCTACACCAACAGTCAACTCCTCCCTTGTTATATCTGAACACAAATTAATCACCTTTGGAAATCCACAACCCTCACACCCCCATCCTCGCACAGGTAACCACCATGAAAAGCATTTACAAAGCTAACTATGGCCTCCTAAAAACAGAGGTGGCTAACCTCATGGCAGCCATGCAAATGGAGACTAGTTGCATGACAGCTGAATCTAACAACAATGCACTATGAACAAATACACAAATGTATGGATACTGCCATACGCAATACAATCAGGACCCTCACCTACAAAAAAGGAAGCTGATCTGGTGGTCCCCTGCCATAAAGAAACTATACAACAGAAGGAGGGAACTGATATTGAATAAGGTGAAGCCCCAAGACTGGAAATAAACCCTTATCAGCCTCAATTAAAAGTTGAGATCCCTCATCAAATACCACAAAGTTAGCTGTGCAAACAGAATTGGAGGACATAGTAAAGACAACCACAAGGCCTCATACAGTTATGTAAAGACTCTCCATGGCAATACCAAGACTTCTTCTCATCTACAAGACAATGGTACCTCCCAGACTGAGCCAACAGATAGTGCCAATATACTGGCTGACATCCTGAGTGTAAACTTTACCCCCTCTCTCCCCCTCCAAAGGACCAATCACAATACCAGTACACTGCCAGGCACCCAGTATTACTGCAGCACAGGTTAAAACACCACTGTCCAAGGTCAAGAATACAGGTTCTATGGGACCCAACAATATCCCTGGCTGTGTTCTACATGAACTACAGAGTGACCTGGCACCTCACCTGTGTGCCCTGTTCAAGCATAGCCTCACATCAGGCTTTGTCCCTACTGAATTGTGCAGTCACCCCTCTCCACAAACAAGGTGTGACTACAAACCCTGGGAAATACTGCCCCAACTGCCTGACAAATTGTGAAGGGTAGGACATACCTGTTCAATCAACGTAGTCAACCTCTTGGAGTCAGTAACCTGAGCTGTGGATGAAGGCAAGGTGACACATACAGCCTTCCTTGATCTGGTCAAAGCCTTTGATAACATTCCCCACTCAGGAATCATGCAATAACTCACTAAGCTAGTCATTGAGCCCTATATCACTAGGTGGGGACAGAGGCACAAGCACAGGGGTAGATTGGACATACTGCTGTCATACATTGAGACAGTTGCAGATGTCACTGGGTTTGTTGTAACATGCTTTATGAGGAATATGATGCTGGTAATACCAATAGATGTGAGTATTTACTGACTGCATTCCCCAGAGTCCACAACTGATTTACCAAGGCCACCAACTCTCTGGGGAACAGACAAAACATAACAGGCAGACGTGGCCAGTCTGTGGACAGCGTGCCAGTGGAGAGGTATGTCAGAGACATATCACTGTGAGTCGTGACGTCACTCACTAAATGCATGTCCACACAAGCCCT
This sequence comes from Protopterus annectens, assembly GCF_019279795.1. Taxonomy (NCBI): domain Eukaryota; kingdom Metazoa; phylum Chordata; order Ceratodontiformes; family Protopteridae; genus Protopterus; species Protopterus annectens. Next base: position 222,851,810 of record NC_056732.1, on the reverse strand, counting down.
GTCAGTCTATCAATCCACCATGTGTATAGCAGCACTGATGACATAGAATCTGTTTCACAAATCTGGGGATATATTCCCCATGTTGGTTGGCTGTCTTCACATATCCTGTCCTGTGACATATTGCCACCTACTGTATGTGAATCTGTAGGTCACCACCTCTGTAATGTCCCTCACACAGGCAAGAAAAAGGGGCAAGGTCCATATTAGGGACTGTCCCATATGTCCTAACTAGCAGCAGTGTCCAGGCCCACAGCACAATACAATGTGGGCACCGACATAGTGGTATGGCCATAGCAATACCTGACAGTTGCACATCTGTACAGAGGACAGACAGAAAGTAGATAACCAACAGGTTATGCATTAAGATTAATTTTTTGAAAGATAGACATCTGAAACTGAAAGGTATGCCATTACTACATGACAGCAGTCCTCAATGGCATGTCCTAAAAACATAGTAGCCTACAGTTAATATCAACATATTAGATCAATATCCAATATGAGAAGCATAAAAACATACACCTCAAACTCCAAGAACAAGATAGTCAGTACTCAGAGTCCAGCTTTGCATGCAGGGGTGCATGATTCCAGTACTTCATTCTGCAATGTACTCTTACTTGGAAAAGCACTGTAAGCAAAATAAAAAAGTAAAGAAAAGCCCAGCAATAAAATTAATAGCTCTTGCAGGTCTTAAACCCAGGACCTTTTACACTATAGTCACAGCACTTAACCACTAAGCCATCTGAGCTGCAAGAATACTGCTTGCTTTTCAAATATATCATTCAGTACACGTACTGAATAGTAGTGAAAAACTGCTTAGAGTACTGCAAATTTTTACTACTTGTTAGTGAAAACACTGTGGAATTAGTCATGTTTCTATATCTAAATATACACATATCAGATACAGATGGTGAGATACATCTGAGAAGGAATATACAACACTCATATTTACACATAAAAAGGATATATATATATATATATATATATATATATATATATATATATATATATATATATATGTATAAACACACACAGACACACACACAATGTGCCCAGAACATGTAGTGGAGTCATACCTCAGCACCATAACTCTCAACCTCTTAGTGCAAGGGGGTGTAATGTAAGTATTGCAGTTATAAAAGTAGAATGTTGCTACAGTAACAGGGTTTGTGTCAGCATTTATGTTCTGAAGGAAGGCAGTTCTGAAACTGAAATGTACGCCATCAGTTACTGACAAACATCATAAAATCATCATAGTGAAGTACCACACAAATCACAGTAATGATTCTGGGGAATACAGCAGAAATATGAGCAATAAACCTGGACAGTCTGAAACAATCTGGTCAGTCAAGAGGTATACACAGAACTCCTTACTGCAAGAAATGTGGACCAAGCCTGACAAAGGGGGTGTTTAAATCTATGAAAATGGGGATATATCCCAAATACTGGAGGTGATAAGCTCACACAGTTGATGCAATCACACCCTCCTGTCTGTCCTAACATATATTAACTGGAGGAGCAGAAGTCCTAAGCTCACATACTTCCCACTAGTTAGTGACATACATCTTCACAGCATCCCACTGCTTTGTTAGAAATACACAACACTTATGATGACCAGGCAACAGCACATCTGACAAATATCTGGACATAACATCACAATAGGGAAAATACATTGAGCTGCTAGGCATGTCACCAAGCACTGTCTAAACTACAGGCAGACTGCCACAACACTAACCCAATTTTCCTATGGGAGAATATACATCTAATTGCAAATATAGCAGGCACTACATGCATTTAAAAGCACAGAGTAACAGACACCAGTGTGAAAGTGCATACCCACAACCAACACAGTCACAGTTACATTATGGTAAGCCTAATTAATAGTACAGTATATAGACTGTGTGAACAAAACCCATCATCATATTTGCCACTCACACACTAACTCTACATATACTGGCCCAATTCACAGTGTAGTCTGATGCCTGACTGTGGTATGGGACCTGTCTCAGTCTGGCCCTACAAACATATAAGCTGATAGGGTACCAGAAACTGGAGCAGCATGCAACGTCAGGTAGAAAAGGACCAAGAACATTGACATCTACCCCACTCTGTACACAGGCCAAATAACATATTCACAATACACTGCTACACAATACTGACACTCTGTCAACAGTCGACATAAGTAGACAGACCTCACTACTGTACAGACTACAACAGAATGTCCAGGTTTTGACCGCAAATATAAGGCGTCCTATACATAACATATCTGGCAGTCTGATATATCACCGGGTTGATATCAGGAATGATGTCAGTAAATAATGATATACCGTACATATACACCTCTTACTGCATGACATATGAACAAAGGGTGACAGACTTGGGGGACAGAGGCACAAACACAGGGTCATCATTGATATATTGGTATTATAAACTGAGAAAATTGCTGGTGTAACAGGGTTTGTTGTAACATATCTCTTCTGAGGGATATGAAGTCAGAAACACACATGGATGTTACCATTTACTGACTACAATCCTCAGAGTATACCACTGAATTTATAAAGACAAAAAATGTGTGAGTAACACACCAAATCTAAGACTCCAAACTCTGGCCAGTCTGCAGATAGCCCTACAGGTGAGAGTTTTCTCAACCACATAACACTGTCATGTCAGACTTTAAATCATGCAGAACAGCTATATCCACACAAACCCTGTTAAACTAACATTACTTCAAATGTATAACAGCAATACTTACATTCTGTCCCCATGTCTGGAACATCCTCCTCCAGTTTGTTGGGCTGTATCCACAGTCTTTGTTGTAAGAGGTGTTTCCAACTACCCTCTGTGATGCTGTTTGTCAGACACCCACATGAAGTCCTGCTCACAGTGAAGGAAAAGGGCCCACACCCACATGAAGTGCTTAGTTATAGGAGTGTGTTTCCATGCAGTTGGCTATAGGAATGATAACACAGCTGTTACACATGCAATTAGCAAGTGGGGGACTCCAATTTGTGCACAGGTCATCAGCTGATCATGAGCATTACCTACAAAGGTCAAGCTGCTGCCTATGCAAAACATATGTATTTTTTTACATCTACCAGAGAGAAAGAAAGAAAGAACAAGAAGCAAGACCATCATAACCAGACTACAAAAACAAATCTGTGAGACACACCTGTCTACCTGTGAAATACAGCAACTGAAACAGGCAAAAAAGGTATGTGAAACAAGTAATCATGTAATTGAATATAGTAGGGGGTATGTAAAAGAGGTAACTAGGAAGTTCAACAAATATTTCTCAACAACACTTGCTGTACTGATATACTACTGATCAGAACCTATGCCCATAGCATCTGTGTCTGTCTGTAGTGACAGAGAACACAGTTCACACCCCAGAAACAGTCACATATGACTACTACTGGAGTGTGGTTTGAGCAATACTGACTGTGACACTCCTAGGCCAGCTACTGGGATGTCGCATATATCCATATGTTAATTGTGAGTACTAGTATGATATAAATGTCTGTATCAGAAATGTCAGGGACCTGTACAGGGTATTTACATAGTGAAATACTGCTGCAGCTGTGTGTGTTGAACTGCATATGACATAATGAGCTCATACCACTCAACTGTCTGGTGTTATGCACACTGACCATATGTGTGCCTCATGTTTGTAGTTATGTACTACAACAGGTGTGTTATGTCTGGCAAAGAATTGGCAACCTGTGAACACGGACATTCCAACATCTCCTTACATTTCATTTGTCTGTTCCCATTAGGTGTCACCACAGCAGATCATCTGACTGCATGTCTTCCAGCCCTCTGCATCTTGCTCTTTCACACCAATCGGCACAAAATACACTGAACCGACTGATATTGCCAACATTCTGGCAGACAGGTTTAGTGCAAACTTCATCCCTCTCTCACCCCCTAAAGGGCCCATAACCATAACAGAAGAATGTAGTGCCCTAGCAATCACTGACACACAGGTTAAAACAGCCCTATCCAAAGCCAAAAATACAGCTTCAGTGGGACCAGATGGTGTCCCAGGCTGTGTCTTACATGAGCTCCAAAATGAAATAACCCCTCACCTAAACACACTGTTCAAACTCAGCCTCTCTACAGGCTATGTACCCATAGAGTGGCACACAGCAACAGTTATCCCACTCCACAAAGGTGGAGCTACAACAGACCCCGGGAACTATCGCCCTATAAGCCTGGTCTGCAAGGCTATGGAGAGGATCATCATGGAATTCATTAACACAGACATTGGGAACCTTCAAACATTGGACTCTACCCAGTGTAGCTTTGTTAAGGGCAGATCATGCCTCCTAAACCTGGTGGACTTCTTTGAGACAGTTACCAAGGCTTTAGACGAAGGAAAGGAGGTCCACACAGCTTAACTAGACTTCACAAAGGCTTTAGACACCATTCCCCATTCTGGTATTATAGACAAGCTCACCAGCCTGAACATAAACCCCTATGTCATGAGATGGGTTGCCAATTGGCTCATGGACAGAACCTACACGGTGAGAGTTGCAGGCTATAGGTCCGACTCTAAACCAGTTACAAGTGGCATCACCCAGGGCTCAGTCCTGGGACCCCTCCTGTTCGGTATATACTTCTCAGAGGTACAGGCAAGCACAGGAGGTCTATGGCTGACCAAGTTCACAGACGACTGCAAACTGGGGGCCATAATTGACTCTCCAGCTGATACAGAGCTCAGATACTCAAGCTAAATGCCAAAAAGTGCATAGTCATCCCCTTTGGAAAAAACAAAGTACCCATGAACTACCACATATGTGGTAGTCCCCTAAATACAGAAAATGTAATAAGGGATCTGGGGACCCAAGTAGATAGTAATCTCTTCTTTGATAATCATATTGCCAAGGTGGTTAGAAAATCCTTCTATGTGGCCCACCTAATCACAAAAGGGTTCGCATCTAGAACAGAAGAGGTTATTGAGCCTCTCTACTCATCACTCATCAGACCCCATCATAGTACATCGCCCCATTTGGGATGTACCTTACAAGACACCTGCATCAGCTGGAAAGACCATAGAAGTACCTCATCAAGAGGATTACTGACCTCAAACATATGCCCTATGCAGCCTGACTGAAGAAACTCCAGCTGTACTCAGTTGCATACTGCTTACTTAGAGGTGATCTCTGCCTGACATACAAGGCCATGTCCAACCCAGAATTGATGGACATGCTCCACCTAAAAAAAAACAAATCCCCAAGAGCCACATGCTCCAGGGATCTAAACCTCACTACAATGATAAATAGGATGTGCTGGAGGGATAGATTCCTGTCCCAGAGACTCCCCATGCTTTGGAATAAGATTCCAATCTACATTAGGCAGAGCCCCTCACTAACAGTCTTCAAGAGAAACCTTGAAGAGTGGATGGGAAACAGAAAATTTACCCCAGGGATCACTGCAGTGGCTCTGCAGGATGGAGGCACAGGGAACTAATGACTCTGTCGGACCGAGGCACAGGGAACTAATCTAAGGGGGCAGCGAAAGCCAACACATTCTGGCTAGGCTTATAGATGCCCTCGGGCAGATAGCCTAGTACCTACCTATGAACCTATACTTATTCATCACATGTCCAAACAAACATAATCCTGCCACTCTCTGCCTTTGACCCTAAGCCATCCAACCAGGCCTGACCACCTAACATACATGTTCCTACTCTAAACCCTCATCACACTCAGTGCAAATCTTAATGTCATAAACTCTGCCACATCCACCTCTGACTCCTGCCTTATTTTTCAGTGCCACTGTCTACAACCTATATAACACAGCTGGGTTCCCCACCCTCTTGTAGACCTTCACTGTCACTCTTAATAGTACTTGTCTGTCACAAATCACACCTGACACTCCTCTCCACCACCTGCATCCTGCCTGCACTCTCTTCTTTACCTCTCCCCCACACTCCCCATTACTTTCATCTGTTGTTCCCAAGTATTTATATTTCTCCACCTTTGCAAACTCTACTCCCTGCATCCTCACCATTCCTCCATCCTCCCTTCCATTCACACAAATATATATTCTGTCTTAGTCCTGCTGACCAACATTCCTCCCTTCTCTAGACCATAAGTCAACCTCTCCAGGGTCTCCTCAACCTATTCCCTACTCTCACTACAGAACACAATGTCATCTGCAAACTGTACAGTCAACAGGGACCCCTGTCTGATCATGTCTGTCAACCGGTCCATCACCACTGCACATGAAAAAGGAATCAACAGCTGCTCCCTGATGTACTTCCACCTCCACCTTATATGTGCCTGTCACTCCCAAACCAGAACTCACTCCTGTATCATTCTTACTGATTCATCTGCCACTCCTGACCTCCTCATACAATACCACAACTCCCATCTAGGCATGCTGTCATATGCTGTTTGTAAGTCCTCAAAGACACAATGCAGCTACTTCTGACCTCGTCTGTATGTCTCCATCAAAACTTTTGTAGTAAAAATCACATCTGTACTGATCTTTCCTGGCATGAAACCATACTGCTGATCAGTAATCCTCACCAACCTTCTTAACCTAGCTTCCACCACCCTTTACCATTATCTCATGCTGTGACTGATCAATGTTATTCCTCTGTAGTTACTACAGCTGTGCACACCACCATTATTCTCATTATATATATAATGCAGTGGCCAAGCCTGAGTCCACACCTAAATACAATACACAATCTCTGTGGTGAACTAATGAGTGCTGTGCACAGGGGATGGCTTTGCAGTCTGACAGATTTGGAGGTGTTCTGCAAGGGAGAGTGTGCAAACAATGCCATGTCAAGATGTGCCATGCTGATACACACCTTCCCAAGAGTGCTGAATGCTGCGATGGGATGAGCAGGTGCTTTACCAAAGTTATCAGTTTACAGGTGTGCACCTCTATCAACCCAGCTATTGTAGTCATATCATGTACGATATGTGAACCCTACCTGATGTGTATGTTCTTCAATTGGAGTGCACAGGTTATATGGCATATGAAATGGTGGTGATGTTATGGCAATATCACTGGTGTTTCATGTGATCTATCACAAAATCATTGCATGTTAAAAAGGGTTTGTACACAATATATCCCCTGTAAGCTTGGAAAGTTGTTGCAGTAACTGCCCTTGTTTTCACATACATGTACTGCAGGTTATGCCATCTTCATATCACAGTATGACATTAAGTATGGTCACTAATCCACTGGACCAACCTGTAATGTATCAGACACACATAGGAGGTATGACCAGCAGACAGGAAAGATGAACCCCATATGTAGATATTCCTGGAAACTCTGAACAGTTGGTAGGTATGTTCTGTAGGTTTGGCCACAGTGCTATACAGATGAACAGCAGTAATGTTTACATGGGTGCAGTGTGTTGTAGGTGAAGGCTCATCACCAAATAAAAACACTCACATATCTGAGTGGTGTACATTTGTAGTTACGGTAAGTTGAAAGGTCTGCATTGCATGATGTTGAGGACCGGTGCAGAGTGTGTCTGTTTTGGTCTGAGTGTGTGTCATGACTGTCATCTGTTGCCTAATATAAGGTCTGTGGAATGCCTCATGTGTGTGTGTGTGTGTGTGTGTGTGTGTGTGTGTGTGTGTGTGTGTGTGTGTGTGTACATGAGAGTGTGAGTGCCACCAAACTTTATAGTGAGAGAGTGTGTGTGAGTGTGAATGCCACCAAACTTTATAGTGCCAATAGTAATGTGCATATGTTGTCTTTTTCTCACAGGTGGTCATGGTGGTCACAGTCCCTCACTCTGGGTAAGTAATATTACTTTGTTTCTGACCAAGATGATACTCATAGTGAGGCACAGGTGGGGGTTGTCAGAGGCTGAAGTGTCATCGGTTGGCATCCCAACTATACCAACCCCATCCCTGCACACGGTCACAATGCCCACCCATTCCTCATCACCAGTGGCTATAATAGAAGGACAGCTGGGTGCCGGCACAGAACATGCAAGTGTAATGACTATGGCAAGTGAGCGCCCAAGCACTGGCCATAGTCAGAGTACTGGCGAGGTCCCATACAGGCAGGCAGGGGTACTTGGCGGAGAATGGCTGCCTGTCCAACCCATATTGGAAGTGCCACTGCTCCAGTAACCAGGTGCATGCTTCGGTCCATAATGGATGCACAGGCACATAATGAAAGTAACACCAAACAAGTACACAGGCTAGTGGAAGAACATCTCCCTGGTGCCCGTGGTGATTTTCATGAACTCATTGCAGCCATACATGAGGGCAATTGGATCACAGAGAGATGGTGGGATCAGGTTGTGGCACTCCTCCACCATGAAGTATCTGTGATTGAACATATGGCAGATGGGAGGCAGTGGCCACATGAAGGTAGCTCAGAATTATGATCATCTGGGCATGCACGTGGCCATGCACCATCCCACTCCTGTATGGGCAGTAACACCAACACTAGTGAGGGTGGTGTGAAGTCCACTCCAAGATGTGGCAGGCCATGGACACGTGCTCCTGGATGGTCCCAACAGGTATGTGGATCCAGCAGACATATGTCACCATTAGGGAGCAGTATTATCTCTGGCCTTGTCAGTGGTGATGCCTGTGATACCCTTGGCAGATCCAGTTTCTGTGCCCATGGCTGGAGGTGGTGAACTGTACACCCTGCCATGTATGGGCCACAACTGTCCAGAAACATCAGTGTAGGGCAGCCACATGGCATGTCTATGTATACACACACACACACACACACACACACACACACACACACACACACACACACACACACACACACACACACACACACACACACAATAAACTCACCTCCATACACATGCACCACACTTGCACAGGCCATTCCATGCTCATACCCCAAACACACACACACATACTGTCAACTGAATGGTGCAGCCTTTTGCTCTGGCGAAACCACACAGCACCCTGTGCATATGATGAAATCTGTGCCAGATCCCTGACATCCAAAACATTGATGCAGGGACATGCAAATATGGGTCTGATGCACAGGGTGAACTTAATAAATTGTGTGTAGGTAATGCTGTGTAGGGAGCTGTTATCTGACATTTGTAAGGGGTACACATCAGAGTGTGTGTACAGTTTAAGCCATGATGCATTATTGTTATTCCTAATGCTGAGTGAATGTGTTCTCACATGCTGTACCCTGTTTGTGTCTAGGCCACAGTGTGTCACCACGATGTGGCCCTGCAGCAAGACCAAGGGGTATGGCAGTGCAGTAACACGTCAACCATGTCATACGCAAGGTACAGCTGTATATGCATGAATTTCACAGGTCTGTACAACAGTGATTGCATATGCCTCACAGATTATAGGGCTGAGTGTTGTATATAAGTTTATGGTGATTGACAACATCTGTTCAGAGTGAAGAATGTTAAGTCTGGTGGTTTGGACACACCTCCATTTGCTAATAACCACACCCCCAGGGGGTATTCATCAAACACACTGAAATTACTATAGACATACACACACACACACACACACACACACACACACACACACACACACACACACACACACACACACACACACACACACACACACACACACACACACACACACACACACACACACACACACATTTGGCAGTACTGAGATCCATTGGTTTATAGCTTCACAGGTCTGTAGTAGGTGAATGGCCATGAAGGCTCTACAAGGCTAGCCCAAGGAAATACCCTGGCATCAGGCCACATGAAAACAGTCCCCAGTGTGGCTAATGAGTATAGTCACTGGAGTGATCCCTATGGGTGGGTATTGTATTCCCTATCCACTCATCCAAATGTGCATTGTGGATGGCCAGTGATGTGCATTACTTCACATGTATGTGAGTTACACTCCATACCATGGACAGTATCTGGGCTGTGAACCTATCCCACAAGCATGTCCTTTGTAGTGTGGACGTGTGCTTGAGGTATCTCGGACATGTTGTGTGGACAGATTGGGATCTTCTGATGTAGCATTCCTGACCCAGTTTGGTGAGACATGGCTGTGTAACTCAGGCAGGGTTGCACCTTCGTAGACAGTATGATACAGGGATTCATTGTTATAGGAGTCTGTCCATACAGGGCATGTGTGTAAGGCCTGGTATTATCTTTGTGGGGTACATTTGCAGCCTCTACATTTGTTGCAGGCATCCATTGGTGTATATTTCAAAAGTGCCACTGTATACATTGATTGGGCTACCGAGGGGATGGGACAGGGTGCCATGCCCTTTTACTTATAGGTTCATAGGTTCATAGGTAAGTACTAGGCTATCTGCCCATGGGCATTTATAAGCCTAGCCACAGAGTGATGGCTTTCGCCTCCCCATTAGATTAGTAACCTGGGCCTCTGTCAACAGGGCTCCTGAAGTGATCCCAGGGTAGAACTTACGATTACCCATCCACTCATCAAGATTTCTCTTGAAAAGGGTCAAAGAGGAGCTCTGTCAAATATGGATTGGGATTCTATTCCAGAGTGAGCGGAGTCACTGGGACAGGAATCTATCCCTCCAGCATGTCCTGTTTATTGTTGTACATAGGTTCAAGTTGCTAGAATGAGTGATTCTGAGGGATCTCATTTATTTGAGGTGTAGCATGTCCATTAGTTCAGGGTTTGACATGGCCCTATAGGTCAGATGTAGGTCACCTCTGAGAAGACGGTAAGCGACTGAGAAGAGCTGGAGGTTTTTAGTCATGCTTCATAGGGTAATTGTTTAAGGCCCTTAATCCTCTTAGTGAGGTACTTCTGTGGTCTTTCTAGTTTTTGCAGGTGTCTAGTGAGGTACATCCCAAATGGAGCATTGTACTCTATTATGGGCCTAATGAGTGAGGAGTAAAGGGGCACAATCACCTCCTTGGATCTGGATGAGAAACCCTTTGTGATCAGGTGTGCCACGTAGAAGGATTTCCTGGCCATTTTGGCTATGTGGTTATCAAAGGAGAGCATGCTATCTACTTGGGTACCCAGGTCCCTAATTACTTCTTCTGTACTTAGTGGATTCCCATCTATGTGGTAGTTTGTAGGTACTTTGTTTTTCCCAAATGGGATTACTATGCACTTTTTGGCATTTAGCTTGAGGCCATGACTTTGACACCAGGTGTTTGTCTCTGTGAGACCCTTTTGCAGGATGTCTGCGTCAGCTGGAGAGTCAATTATTGCACCCAATTTACAGTCATCTGCGAACTTGATTAGCCACAGTCCCTCCGCCTTTGCCTGTTCTTCGGAGAAATATATACCGAACAGGAGGGGTCCCAGGACTGAGCCCTGTGGGACTCCACTTGTGACTGGTTTAGAGTCAGACATGGCGCCTGCCACTCTTACCATGTGGGTTCTGTCTGAGAGCCAATTGGCATCCCATCTCATGACATAGGGGTTAATATTTAAGCTGATGAGTTTGTCTATGATTCCTGAGTGTGGGATGGTGTTGAACGCCTTAGCAAGGTCCAGATATGCTGTGTGGACCACCTTCCCTTCATCTATGGCCTTGGTGACTGTTTTGAAGAAGTCGACCAAGTTCAGGAGGCAAGATCTGCCTTTAACAAAGCCGAACTGGGTGGGGTCCACTGTCTGGAGGTTCCCAATGTCCCTGTTAATGAGCTCTATGATAATGCATTCCATGGCTTTGCAGACCAAGCTAGTCAAGCTTATAGGGTGATAGTTCCCAGGGTCAGTTGTGGCACCACCTTTGTGGAGCAGTACAACTGTTGCTGTACGCCATTCTTTGGGTACATAGCCTGTAGAGAGGCTGAGTTTGAATAGTGATTTGAGATGGGGGGTTAGTTAATTTTGAAGCTCGTGTAAGACACAGCCTGGGATAGCATCTGGTCCCATTGATGCTGTGTTTTTGGCCTTTGCAAGGGCTGTCTTTACTTGTGTGTCTGAGATATCTGGAGCGCCACATTCTTCTGGGATGGGTGCTAGCCCCTTTGGTGGAGAGGGAGGGGTGAAGTTTGCACTGAACTTGTCAGCCAGAATGTTGGCAATGTCAGTTGGTTCAGTGTATTTATGGCCATAATGCACTAGCTCGGAGCATATCTGAGAGTTTGCCCCTAGACTCTTGACATAGTTAAAGAAGGCCTTGTGGTTATCCTTAGAGTCATTGGCTATTTTCTTCAAGTTGGCCTTGGATGATTTAATGAGTGAGCGCAGTTTTTTACTGATGTTAATCAGAGATGCCTTCTTATTTTGGGATTTTGTTCTATCTTACAGGAGTTTCCTCCTTCTGTTGTAAAGTTTATTTATGGCTGGGGTCCACCAGACTGGCTTCCTCTTTTGTGAGGAGTTGGTCTTGGTTTTACTTGGGATGGCTCGGTCCATGCATTCTTGAAGGTGTTCATAGAATGCATTTGTAAAAGATTCTGCTGATGGGTCATCATTTTCCATTTGATTGGGAGATTTGAAACTTCCCACCTCGGTCTTGAGGAGTGTGAAGTTGGCTTTAGAGAAGTTTTTTACCTTGATTTCCTTGACTGGGGGGAGGGGGTCGGGATGTGGATGTCCAGTGTGATTAGTTTGTGATCTGATCTTACCAATGACGAGTTTACCTCAGATGTGGAACATAGGTTCCCCATGTTGGTGATGACCAGGTCCAGTATGTTGTCACCTCTTGTGGGAGTGGTGACCAGCTGTTCAAGGGCGTTTGAGTTTATAAACTCAAGGAAACATTGGGCTAGGGCATTTGAGCTTGAGTAGTTTTCCCAGTCAATGTTTGGATAGTTGAAGTCACCCAGTAGCATGGTGTTGGATAGAATCTTCATACTTTCTAATGTTCTCAAGAATGCTGCGTGAGTGTCCTGAGACAAGGTGGGAGATCTGTAGCAAGCTATAAATTGAACAGTCAATTTACCCACTGTCAGTTGCACTTGGATGGTCTCAGATTCCGCGTGCTGTGCTACTAACCTGGAGGTGTGGGTGTTCCTGATGAATATGGACACACACCCTCCTTTTGTGTTCTGGCCCTGGTTTTGGGACCTAAAGGTATGGTAGGAGTTATAGCCTGGTAGTGCTGGGGTGCTCTCTGGAGCCTTGAACCAGGTTTCTGTCACTGCACATACGTCAATTTCTTCCATACTAAGGAGAGCCTTGAGTGTGTGCATTTTGAGGTTTAGACTTCTGGCATTGAGCAGCATTACCCTCAGTTTTTGTTTATTGTTGCTGTTTATGGAGGCAGGTTTGTCTTTTGAGACTTGCCTAAAAAAGGCAGTATTGGGGCGGCAAGAGTCTTGGCCAGTATTCAAAAGCCCAGGGGCGACAGGTGCAAGCCGTCTCTGGCGAAGCAACGGGGCATGTCAAGCATGTCATCCCAGGCTGCCAAGTACTGGATCCCCTTTGAATGACACCAGTAATTTAACCAATTGTTGAAACTGATCATTTTTTTTCTTCGTATGCTGGCATCATTTTGGGTGAGGGCAGGATCCTACTCAGAGTCAGAGTCATACCAGCCTGGGCTACATGGTCAGAGAGCTCCTCCATGTCTCTTTTCATGTAGTCCAGGAGGTACGTCTCAGGTCACTTACACCAACATGTACAATGACAGAGTCATAATTGTACTTGTTGTGGAGTGACCTGAGTGCATGTGTTATGCGGCGGATTCTGGCACCCGACAGGCAGCTTACGGTAACCTTCTCCTTGTTCAATCTAGTGAGTGGGACGTCTGTGTGCCTGATGATAGAATCACCGATTACTAATGTGTTATTTAGCCTTAGGGGCTGTTTTTGCTTGGCACACTGACGTTGTGACATATGTGTTACCTGGTTTCTGTTGTGGGGTGGGGGTTGCTTGGGTGTATGCTTGGGAGGTGTCTGTTGTTTAGGCAGGTTCTTATTTAGAGCCTCCGACTATGTTTTTGCATGTTTCTGAGAGTTTTTTTCTGGTGCAGCTATGGCCGGTCTATGTGAGTCTGGTAATGTGGTGCTAGTGTTGCCCTTCTCCTTGTGACTGGTTGATCCAGTCATGGGTTGAGAGAGCTTAGCCTCCAGTTTGGCTATGTAGCTGCATCTCTCACATATGTTTGTGTTGGTTGGGAGGAGGAGGGGGTTGTCTGTGTACATGAGGCAATTGTAACATTGCCTCAGGATGCCCAGATTCACTAGCTGGACCAGAGAGCACACCTGAAGCTGTCCCTTGAACATGCCTGAATAGATGGTTGGGACTGTATTGCTGATTGGATGAGTAAAGAGCCTTATACTTCCTGAGTATATGGCTGAAGTGCAAGCTGTAAGCTAGTACTAGTTTTAGTGAGTCTTAAATTGCCTTATTCCTAGTGCTGGGTTGAAGTGTTTCAAGGGAAAAACTGAAGTGCCAACTTCGTGGAGCCTGGAATAGTTTAACCGCAGCTAAACAGTGCTGAGCGGTGTGCAGAGCCGCGCTAAGCGGTTTTTATACCAGGGAGATCAAAAAGGATAGAAATTAGCCCAAAATGTCCAATGAGCTACATGTTGCTGGGCTGGAACCACTCCTACATGGACAGATAGGCTGCTCAGAGTTCCCTCTCTCACAGTGAACAAGGAGGCCACCTAACTATCCAAGTATATGGGCAACACAGGAACCTTTACCACAGTCCTGGATTCAGCAAAGCCTGAAAACTGGACTAGACTAGTTCAGAAAGGCGGGAAAATAAGGATTTTTTTTTCAGAAACAACAGAAATGCAGAGCTTAAATTACTTTAAATACACAGAAGAGGCTAGCACACTTGAGTGTGTAGCCTGCGACTGTGTTACAAGTAACTTAAATGCAAAAATGACAAACAGTAACTTTTTTTCAAGTGAAACAAGGAAATAAGTACAGTAAGCAATGCAGATATCACTAGGGATCCACAGAAGCACTGAAAGGCCACGTTTAAGGTGGAATTAGGGTTTCAAGGAAATAACAAGCAAACAAACAACAAGCACACAAACAAAGCTAGATTCAGCAGGCCTGGATCTAGTCTATGCTACAGCAAACAAGGTGTATCAATTTCAGTAAGAAACAGTTCAAATATGCAGGCACTATAAGCCTTTAACCAAATATTCCCAGCTCAGAAGGGCAGAGTCCAGCCTCTCCTTCCACAAGAGTGCAGACCATGAACCTTCTTAATGTAAAATAACTGGCCTGAAGCCCAAATGCTTAAACCAGAACTATTACACTTTTAGAATAATAGACACTGAGCCCACAATCAGCAGTTCCCAACTTAGAAAGATGTAAGCTACCTGTGCTGCCACCACAGTGCAGGTCACAAACCTTCCTAATGTAAAACAACTGGTCTGAAGTCCAAGTGCTTAATCCAAAGACTTAGAATTATAGCTACACTTTAATCAAGTTACTACCAAGCAGTAATAAATACAATTGAGTACTTTAAAGAATGCCTGGATTAGTGCTCACGTTATACAAACAAAGCTAGGATTCAGCAGGCCTGGATCTAGTCTATGCTACAGCAAACAAGGTGTATCAATTTCAGTAAGAAACAGTTCAAATATGCAGGCACTATAAGCCTTTAACCAGAAATTCCCAGCTCAGAAGGGCAGAGTCCAGCCTCTCCTCCCACAAGAGTGCAGACCACGAACCTTCTTAATGTAAAATAACTGGCCTGAAGCCCAAGTGCTTAAACCAGAACTAATACACTTTTAGAATAACAGACACTGAGCCCTCAATCAGCAGTTCCCAACTTAGAAGGATGTAAGCTACCTGTGCTGCCACCACAGTGCAGGCCACAAACCTTCCTAATGTAAAACAACTGGTCTGAAGCCCAAGTGCTTAAACTAAAAGGCTTAGAATGAGTTACACCAAGCAGTAATAAATACAATTGAGTACTTTTAAGATGACGCAAAAGCAAAATAAAGTAGGAAGAAACACAAATACAGTAAATGCAGATAAAAAGAACAGCAATTTTTTTTTTGAGTGAGCAAATGAGATGGGCCCAGGAGGAGTATCCAAGTGCAAATTTGACAACAACAGTGTTTGACAACTGTTGGCCTTGTAATGTAGACATTGGGACATATACTAGGTCCTCAATATAATAATTTCACAAACCCCACCCCTCAATGGATCCTGTTATTACACAATCACACCAAGACCCACATAGAATACCGATGACAGACACACACACACACACACACACACACACACACACACACACACACACACACACGCACACACTTGCCAGTACTGAATTTTGAACCCCTACCTAGCTATGTATTGTTACTACAGTGTTACACATTTATTGCATGTGCCACAGAGCTTATAGGATGGATGTTGTCCCAAGGTACTTCTAAGGTGAGGAACATCACCAACCCTTGAAAATACTGGCATTGTGTGATGTAGTGGGTGAGAGATTTCACAAAATATTTTACCCTACACACACATTTACATTTACCAGGAGTGAGGTTCAAACCTCTATCTAACTATGTTTTCACAGGTTCATAGTTTCATAGGTAGGTACTAGGCTATCAGCCCAAGGGCCTAAGTAAGCCTAGCCAACAAGATTCCCTGGCTTACGCCACCCAAGAAAGTAAATTTCCTGTACCCCTGTCGAGCAGAGCCAAAGAAGTGATCCCCGGGGTGTATTTCCTATTTCCCAGCCACTAATCAAGATTTTTCATGAAGAGTGTTAATGAGGAACTTTGCTTGACATAGATGGGTAGCTTGTTCCAGAGTATAGGAAGTCTCTGGGACAGGAATCTATCTCTCCAGCATGTCCTGTTTATTGTGATGACAAGGTTTAGGTCCCTAAAGCGTGTAGCTCAGAGGGATTGGGATTTCTTTAGGTGTAGCATGTCCAACAGCTCTGGGTTTAACATAGCTTTATATGTTAGGCAGAGATCTCCTCAGAGTAGGTGATATGCTACAGAGTAAAGCTGGAGTTGTTTGAGATGGTCAGTGTAGGGTATCTGTTTGAGGCCAGTAATCCTCTTCATGAGGTACTTCTGTGGCCTTTCCAGCTGCTGCAGATGTCTTGTGAGGTACATTCCAAAAGGGGTGTTGGACTCTATAATGGGTCTAATGAGTGCCGAGTAGAGGGGAACAATGACCTTTTCAGACCATTATGTTACACATTTACCACACGCACCACTGACCTTACATGCTTTAGGGTTTCCAACAGGTACTTATAAAGTGAATGATATCTGCAAGACTGCTAAAGTTAGGCACTGAGAAGTATCCTGGGTGTAAGTGGGGCCAAATTCTTTAAGATACAGACCTATATATGTAGATATATGTACACACACAAACACTTGCCAGGAATGAGATTCAAACCCCTACCTATGTAGTTATTGCTACTACATTGTTCTGCATTTATCGCACATGCCACAGAGAATATTGTCCAAACATACCTCTAAGGTGAGTAACAGCAGCAGTGCTAAATTAGGGGTAAGGGAAGTGTAGTAAGTATGAATGACCACAAAAGCCGGTGTCTACAAAGACACGCACACTCTATCTCATACAAACACACACATTTTTACAGTTGCAAGGACCAGGATTAGAACTCCTACCTAACTAGTTTGCTACACTATAGTATTACACAATTATCACATGAACCACAGAGCTTATATGTTGGAGAGCTGTCCAAAGATAACTTTGAAGGTGAGTGACATCATCAGCAGTGCTAAAGGAGGGGTAAGAGAAGTGTAGTAAATGTGACTGATCACAAAATCAGGTGTCTACAAAGACACACAAACTCTCTTACACAAACACACAAATTTTCACAGTTGCCAGGACTAGGACTTCTACCTAACTAGTTTGCTGTATTATAGTATTATGCAGTTATCGCAAGCTCCATGGAGCTTATATGTTGGAGAACTGTCCAAAAGTATCTTTGAAGGTGAGTGACATCAGCAGCAGTGCAAAAGGAGGGGTAAGGGAAGTGTAAATGACCACAAAATCAGGTGTCTACAAACACACACATTTTCACAGTTGCTAGGACCAGGATTAGAACTGCTACCTAACTAGTTTGCTACACTATAGTATTACACAGGTATTGTTAGCACCACGGAGCTTATATATTGAACAGCTGTCCAAAGGTATCTTTGAAGGTGAGTGACATCAGCAGCAGTGCTAAAAGAGGGATAAGGGAAGTGTAGTAAGTGTGAATGACCACAAAATCAGTTGTCTACAAAGACATACATATTCTTTTACACAAACGCACACATTTTCACAGTTGCCAGGACCAGAATTAAAACTCCTACCTAACTAGCTTTCTACACTATAGTATTACACAGTTATTGCAAGCACCGTGGAGCTTATATGTTGGAGAGCTGTCCAAAGGTATCTTTGAAGGTGAGTGACATCAGCAGTAGTGCTGAAAAAAGGGTAAGGGACGTTTAGTGCGTGTGAATGGCCTCAACCACATTCATCTAGAAATACACACACTCGCACACAACGTAACATTTGACAGAACTAAGATTGCATCTGCTACATGGATACTTAGTGTCACACAGTTATCACAAGTACCACTGAGACTATAGGGCTGGGGGCTAACCAAAGGCATTTCTACAGTGAATGACAGCACATCATGTGATATAGGCCAATGGGATATGTAGTGCGTGGGAAAGGCTTCATAATGGGATTCTCTCTGCTGCTGTCTGTCTTTCTCTTCCTCATGTCTCTTTGTGTGTATGTTTGACATATTACATTATGTTGGCCTTAGAGATGTGTGAGTATTCCTATCCAGTGTGTGTGTGTGTGTGTGTGTGTGTGTGTGTGTGTGTGTGTGTGTGTGTGTGTGTGTGTGTGTGTGTGTGTGTGTGTGTGTGTGTGTGTGTGTGTGTGTGTGTGTGTGTGTGTGTGTGTGTGTGTGTGTGTGTGTGTGTGTGTGTGTGTGTGTGTGTGTGTGAAGTATCAGTGGTGTATAATTTGGTGTGTGTGCACAGACAGCTGTGAATAACCAATATCTGTAGTCCACTGTGTTGTGAGACATGGGCTTTATTTCTCTAAGTGTAAGAACATGCCCTGTATCACCTTCTATATTGAGTGTGTGCATGCATTCCAGGGAGGGTTGGACTCCAGTTCAGGGTTTTGTGTGCTACAGCTACACCTAGCAAACTGTGTTTGCAGGATATCTGTAGATAGGTTGCCAGTATGGACACACAATGGGGATAACATATTGGGATACTATAACTATTGCTGTCTGTGCTGCTTGTGTGACATGTTTGGTTGTAGCATAGATTTTCTGATATATATACTGTTTTACACTGTGATGTATCATGTCATCAACTACTGACAGTCATTCTTTGCTCACAGTTATTTACCAGAGAAATACAGGATAAAGGAAGCTGAGACCAATATTCATAGGCATATAGACTACACATTCTGGCACACACCTGCCATTGTGGAGGGGTAGCTACAAATAATAGACTGCTGGTTCTGTATAAATGGTCCAGCACCTTGTTAGTATGCTGGCTGGGGATCCCCTCCTTGTGCTTTTCTCAACTGCACAGAATGGCCATATCCTGCTGGGGCCATACCTCTCAACTGTACAGATACAAACAGGTTATCCAGAGGCAGGACTCATATATCTGGTCAGTTTACCTTCACATTGTGGTTTACAAGCAGTTTTGTGGCTATTCATTCATGGGTTTGCAGTCAGGGAGTAGTATGGGTGGACATTAGTGTTTCAGACTTCACACACTCCATGACATCCATGCTTCTACACCCCCCTGTTATTCTCTCCTCTTTCTAACATTATGTAAGCAATATCTCAGAGGTATCCCTATAGTTGGGCCTTAATCCCAGTAGTATTTATGGCATGGAACACAGTCCTTGCAGTAGGACATGGGGAGGCATGCTACTGACATTTGTTAACATGGCCTTGCATTTGTTTTCTGTTTATTGTGTTCAATTGTTAGTTGGGACCCCCTGACATTCCGTATATTGGCACTATGGGTGAGGCATGGGCCTTTTCCGGAGGACTGTATGCCATTTGAGAGTGCTGCAGGCCATCTGTTACTGCATTTCTACATGGGATTGTGGGGAAGGGTGCACACCTGCAGACTTTAAACATTTTCAATGACTGTACTGGTATTTCAGTTACTCTGTTGGCTTCCATTTCATATTGTATTGTGACCTATCATGCAAAAAGGAGGCATATAAGTAGAGTACACATTAGATCTTAATGGCATAAATTTCAGTTTCCAACTTCTTACCCTTTGGAACTATAATGCAACTGCCAGACCTGATATAGTATGTTTGTATAGGCCTGGTGGGGGGCTGTTCACCATTCCCATCATTGGGGGACTTACCCCAGGCTTTCTTTATGGTCATCTACATCTGTCCTGCTGGGTGAGGCTGGTGGTGGGTATGTGACCCTCATTGACATCCATGTGTGTGACCTATTGACACCCACAGTTATTTGGGCCATGACATGTACTGTGGTGGGGGTTGTCACCTTCTGTAGTGCTGCCTAGTATGTTGACACTGGTATTTGTTGTGAATTGCCTGCTATCCCATATAGCTGTCTGCTTCTATCCCATTCAGCCACCCAATTCCATTACATGCTTCCATCCATATCATACATACAACTATAAGAACATACTACTCCATTCAGTAATTGATAGGAAGGGTGACTTACCTTATTACTGGACCAGTGTTGAGGACAGTGCTGGAAGGCTGACTATGTTGGATGCACATAGTACACTCCCTATACATGGTAAAGCACAGGTAGTGTCATGTTTGGCATCCCTTTTACTATGTGCAAGTTGGACAGAGGTATCAGTCCCTGGGTCCCTACAGTGTCAGTGTGTGTGCTATGCATTGCCTCTTTGTCAAATCCTGGGCATACTGGGCACGCCTCATTCTGCCTACAGGGGCAGGCTCAGTATATCCTTCCTCCGAGTCCCTCTGTGCCTGTGCTGGCCTTGGCAATGGTGGGGGGCTGTGTGACCCTGTCCCATGCTGTTCCTGCTGCAGCTATTTCCGCAGGATCATATTGTGTAGTATGGCACATACTATGAACATTTGTGTACATGTAGCTGGAGAGTACTGTAAGGCTCCACCGGATATGTCAAAGCAGTGGAACTATGACTTGAACATCCCAAACACATACTCTACAATGATCCTGGTTTGTGCATGTGCCTCATTATGGTGTTCTTGTTCGTGTGTGTATGCATTTCTGATGGGTGTCATCAGCCAAAGCTCCAGTGCATAGCCAGCATCCCCCACTAGATGGCCATATGGGATGTCCCCACTTGCAAACACCTGATAGAGCTATGAGCAATGCCAGATGTGGGAGTCGTAATAGCTTCCAGAGCTGCCAGCACACACATTCATGATAATGCCCTACACGGACATAGTGATTGACAAGGAGTTGATAGAACTGTTGTCCAAGGGTTTAACATTTGTGCCCACGCGTCATTTTGATCTAGCGAACACTTTGCTGGATTTAAAGTGGTATATTAGGAAATTTAATTTAGTCATTTTACTAGGCAATGTGAGTAATCCAAATACTGATTTAAAAATCCCTAGTACTTATAACCCACCAATTCACCCCACATTAGCTCTACTTGATAGAGTGTGTGAATTAGATATCAGAACACTAAGTAATAATAGAAATAGGTTGAAAGAATTTAAAATGTAACTAGCAGTGAAATTGAAGAGTTGAATGATTTCAGGCATCTCCCTATAAGACTAATGAAGCCTGACAAGGGGATCAGCTTGGTAGTCATCAGCATTGATGATTACACTTCTAGGATGAAACAACTACTAGTCAGCCCCACCTATGACAGAGTAAGTTTAAATGAACTCAACTCAGCATTTAGGCAAGTGAATTCATACATTAATGACATGTTTATTCAGGCAACAATAGATGTCTACACATTTAATTATATTACTGCACTGTACCCTAGAACACCTAGGTTATTTGGTTTACCTAAGATACATACGAATATCAATAACCCCCCAATGCACGCATTAGTTGATGCAAGACACTCTATAACATACGCGAGCGCAAAGGTAGTTGACTATTCTTAAAAAATATATTAAAATGGAAAAACAAATATGCCATGACTCATGGTTATTTTTAGAAGATCTGAACAAATTAAAATACAGCCAAGATTTTAACTTTCTGACCATTGATGTCAGAGACTTATATACTTCAGTACCTCACTTGGAAGGTATTGAATGGGTTTCAGCTCAAATGAGACAAGGAGGAGTCCCTATAGAGGAAATTAGGCTTATTGAAGAACGTTTAGACATCATTCTGTCTTATAATTTTATTTAATTTGACAATGAAATATATCATCAGAAAATTGGGGTAGCAATGGTCTCACCATGTGGTGCAAGTTTTACGAACATGGTGATGGCCCATTGGGAAAATTAATACATATTCAATCATATTAACATCAAAGCTCAAATACATTACTACACCCGATTTTTAGACGATATTTGTATTGTATTAAAAGGAGATACTAGAGAAGCAGATAAGTTAATCCAATACCTTAATAATTGTACACATTTTTTTTGCATTTCACAAGCAATTTCGATACTGAATCCATAACATGCTTAGATGTAGCTCTTAAAAAAGATAGAAATTTGTCTGGATATAGAGCAAAGATACATAGAAAAATAACATGCTCTAACACCTTCTTGCATTTCACCAGTTCACACCATTACCAACAAAAAAAGTCAGTACTTAAAGGGCAGTTGATAAGGGCAGCAAGAATGGTGTCAGTAGAAAATGACTTTAAGGAATAAAGTGAGAACCTTGGGTTGATGTTTCTGAAGAGATGATATCCTAACAGACTGATTACAGAATTAGTTATGGAAGTCCAAGATAAAAGAAGTAAAGGTATGTACCTCCCAATCCTGAGAGTATGACCCTCACAAGAGCCAGTAGTGAGTTATGCCACTTTCCATACTGAAGATGATTTACCAGATCTGAATGTTTTAGATACAAGTATTGAATCCAACAATAATAGTACTTCCACCTACAATATAAGCTTTATTACTACCATTAGCATACAAGCTTCACAAGTTAGGAAGATTATAATGAAAAATTGGAACCAAATCAGTATGGACAAGGAGACCATCCAAAATAATTTTTAGGAGAGGGTTGAACTTAAAAAAACTATTAGAAAAAAACATTTTCTAACCTAACACATAACATGGGTATGTTTAAGTGTGAAACATGTAATTTCTGTAAATTTATAAAGACTGAAAAAAAATATCAGATACAGAATAGCATGTATCATACTTTTAAGAAGTTCAACTGTAATTCTAAGTTAGTTGTTTATTTAGCTCACTGTCAGTCATGCCCCGCTTTTTACATTGGTAAAACCGAACGTAAACTGAGGGAGCGTATATATGATCACCTATACTGTATTAATAAAAACAAGACGGAGAACACACTGGCAAGACATATTAGTTATTTTCCAGCACATCAATTTAAATTCAGGGCCATTGACCAAGTGAATACAGACACCAGGGGAGCCCAATCACTATTCTTTTGGAAAAATTAGAATTGTTATGGCAATTGCTTACTAATGCATATCTATACCCTGGTTTAAATGAAACATGTTCTATCTTGTGCTATTTAAAGTTGAAAAGTTTGACAAGATGAACAAGGTCAAAATATAATATTTTTTACAGTAGAAGTATATTATAGATTGAGTATGATATAATATGTTAATATTACATTTTATAAGGGTTATGGACATATTTGTGTAATGCAGTATGAATATTTTTGGTTTATTTTGCTCTTTTTTTCCTTTCTTTCACTTTAAGTGTTTTTATAATCTAGGCTGCAGTAGTTACTAATGTAATTTTATTTTAAAAAATGTTTTAAATAACTATGTAAATGAGAAAAGTCATATGACCTAAACCTTTTTAAGCAAAATATGAAGTTAAAATTTTATCTGAAGAAGTTTGAGTCATCAAACCAAACAAAAAGTGCTTCATATTAACTGTTAGTTTTATATTAATAAATCTCTTGTTGGCTGTAGACTACAACTTCAGTGCTTATTCCCTACATTTTATAAATATGGAGCTTTTCTCCCCGGGCCTCTACTGAAAATGGACATATATCCAGCTAGACTAGCCCGGTCAACAAATGTAAAATAAAAATAAATAAAACCAATACTTCTACAGTAAGGACACCAGTAAATGTTTGGTTTAAAGTTAAAAATTGGGTAAAGCAGTCTAAAAAACTGTGTTCCAGAAATGTTCATTTAAAGTTAAAGGTTATTTGTTCAGAAATGTTACATCTTTCCACACTCAAAAGGGTTAAATCACAGAAGCACACTGCAACAGATGCACTATCTCATGTTTCATAGAATAGGTCAGCTTCTGTCAGTAACTGTTGTTTATTGTCTTCAGACATCAGTGTAAATGCTACAACACATGTAATTCAAGATGCAAAGTTAAATCTTAGCACAATTTCAAATACAAATTTTCAGAATGCAATAAATTCAAGTTTACATGTAATTCAAAGTGCAGAGTTAAGTAGAAGTATTTAAATACATATGTAAACACAGTCAATATCTGTAACATGCAGATTTTCTGAACAAACAAAAAGCAAATATTTGCAATGTCTCAAGTTTACATTATTTCAAATGCAATTGTTCAAAATGTAATACATTCTAGTTTTTTATTTTCAGAAGCCAGTGCAAATATTTCACTGAGGAGGGATAAGAGGCATCAGAGTGCAGATTTTGATCAGGCCAATAAAGTAAACACCAGCATAAATGATATGCAGATTTCAGAAGAAAGTAAAGAAGAAATGCAAACTTTACCTCAAGTCAGTGTTATTACTAGTGTTTCAGAGAAAAGAAAGAAGAAACACATGGCAGTCAAGCACCAAACCAGATTATCTGTCATTGTTAAGGTTGAAAGAAATGACAATATTTCATTGTTTACAGGAAAATTATGGAATAATGTACTGATTAATACAGACAAATCAACTTCAGTTAAAAATAGACAGGTCTGTACTAGGTATGAATATGTCATCAGAGTTATATGTTGTTTTAGACTTCAGTAACAAGATTTTATGGCAAAATAAAAATGCTACAGAATGTACAGTACTGCACACAGATGGCACTTGTAAAAATGTGCATGCAGTTGATTGCACAAATGTACAGAATTTGAAAAATTGGATACAAGAGAAACATTCAGTTTATGGGTAAAGATAAAATAAATTACAGTTCAGTTGACAAACCTGAAGTGTTCAGAAAGACTTATTGGGAGGGGTCAGTGAGGATAAAGGGTAACAGTATGCATGTATGTTGTGTAGGGTATACCAGAAATGACAGTAAAGTTAATTTGCAGAAAAAAGGGTTTACAGTTACAGATTTGGCAAATGCTTTTTTGCATTTTTTTTGCTTAGCAGACATTAAGACCTTTGTATTATGGCAGTCAAGTCTTGGCATGTATAAATGATATCTTGATGCAGACAGAGACAAAAAAGGCATTCACATACAATATTTTTGCTAGTTTACAGAATGTAAAATTTAAAGTCAATGCTGCATTTTAGAAGTGACAGTACAGTCAAAAGTTCAGACCCCATGTAAGAAAATAGTGCATCATAAATATTATGTGTCATTAAAGCCACAGTTTCAACTCCTATGTTATCCTTGTATAAAGTGTAGACAAGTAAAGTTCCAGAATTAAATCAGTTCAACTCTAGTAATAAATGTGTATACTATATAAAAAATTCACATACTTGTATAAATGACATACAAGTAAACTTCCAGAATCAATTCAGTTCAGCTTTAGTAATAAATGTGTATACTATATAAAGAAACTTCACATACTTATATAAAGGACAGAGAAGTAAACTTCCAGAATCAGATAATTTCAACTCCAGTAATAAATGTTTCTATGTAAATGGTTCAAGATTGTATATATTTCATGCAGAAATTGCAGTTTACCAAGCACACCGGATAAGATTATGGGCCAGCTCAGCAAGCTGAATAAAAGACGGTACTGTATGCCATAAAGCAGTATGCTAATGATCAATTTAATATTCTTAGTGACAGCTTATGCAGTTACAGTTCTTACTATTTATCCAAAAATTGTAGACAGTAATGATAAATCCTTGTAGCATTCAGTAGTACTGAAAAAATTAAATGGTGTCAGCTAAAAAAATAGCTATAGTAAGACAGTGGGTGGAGATTTGCACAAAAAACAGTATAAATAGTAATACAGTGTTAAATTACTACTTTAGTTTCATTTGAGGTTATGACAGAAAAAACAATGCCACTGAGGTTTCCATTTGATTTAATAATAAAGTTACAGCATTTCTATTTCAATGTAGTACATTATCAGTTCAGTTACATATTTCCAAGAATGTCTTTAGTTTAGTTATTAGTAACATTAGTTTTGTTCACTATTATACATTATCAATTTAGTTTCATTTGCTATAGTACATTATCAATTTGCTTACAAACTTACAAGAATTTATTAGCAACATATGTTTATTTCATGCAGAAGATTGTAAATAAAGTCAGAACAAGCAATGCTAGCAGTTTATAATTCTTAAAACCATAAATGTTATTTTAAAGACCTGATAACTGTTTTTTGAGCTTTTCAAAAATAATTTCCAGGTTGATTTTAAATGCAGTCAAAAATATCAGTAAACCCGCCTTGCACAAGAGATGGAAAAGGGGAGGTTTGAAAGGCCTAAGAAAAAAGGGACACAGAAAAGGACATGTGGACATTAAACAGCCCCCAAAACCTCAATGGTGACTGAGACAATGCAGAGCAAGGCCTAAACTTGACAAGATCTGTGGTGCACAAAGTGAACTATTTACAGAAAATATGTGTGCAACAGATGTGCATTTATGTAAATAGAGTTAAAGCAAGTTTGTAAATGTTCTCATGTTCTTATCCAATTGTATAACAGTACTAGTCTTCAGTTTGTGCTTTTATCTATGTTCAGACAATACTGACAGAAAAAGGTACTAATAATTTAGTTTTCAAAACATAACATTTATCAGATTTCAGTTATGCTTTTATGCTTCTAGTATTAGTTTAGTTACTTTCCAGAATATGCACAGCTATTTTAGATGTTCAGTATAAATATGTATCACTATAATAGTCAAGATTCAGAATATGACATTCATACTCAGTTATGCATGTTCAATAGAGTACATTTCAGTCAAATTTCAGAATACATTAATACCGAGTTATATATTTTTAACAGCATTATGTAAATTTCAGTCAGATTTCAGACTATAACATTCATACTCAGTTACAACATGCAGTTATATCACACTTCACATTATTCAGTTATTAGTTTAATGGTAAAGTGACAGAGTTATTTGTAAACAGCATTGCTACATCACACATAACATTATTCATTTTAAGGGTAAAGTGACAGAATTATTTGTGACAGGCTTATTAAAATAAGTTATCGAAATAATAGAATAAAACTTGTAAAAAATAATAAAGCACGAAGACCAGCTCACAGGAACAGACTACACTTTAATATGAGCACTTTCGTCAGCGTAAACTCATCTGACCTCTTCAGATTAACTGAGCATAAAACATCACTTCGTTTTATACAAAAAACATCACTTCAAAAAACATCACTTCCTTTTGTTACAAAATAACACACATGATCCCTGAATAATGCATTTCTTAAAAGCTTTGCACTCAAATTAAATAAAATAAAACAAAATCCACTACAACACCACAGTACCTTCTTCAATACAATCAGGAATGTGTGTGCAACATAGAATAAATAAAATAAATAAAGTACAATATGCAAGTTTGGCCATAGCCTGTTCATTTACACAAGCCCTATTAAATACCACTTATTTGAGAATGTCTTCAAATATGAAAATCTACCTTTAATTTTAGTAAGCTACAAATGGAGGCCATATCATTGAGTCCAGGTGGGTGTGTGACATCACATCTCAGTTGCCAGACTAGCTCCTTGTATCCAAGGAACAATGGGGTGGGTCCCCCCTCCCCTGGTTCACTACATGTTCCAATGCACTGAATTTAAAGTGGTGGTTGGGAAATTCATGGATATGTTTTGTTAAGGCGTTATTCATGTTGCCTTTTCGTATGTCATATACGTGAGGTAAGTGCATTTATTAAAAGAGTTAATGGTCTTCCCTATATAAAAATTGTTGCATTGTTGGCAAATAGCAATATAGACCAAACTCTTGCTTAAACAATTAAGACGCTGTTATAAAATCACTTTACCATACCCTTTGATGTAAACAGTGTTGTTTTCCAAAATATAGGGACATTGGGCACAATGTCCACATTTTGTCATGTGCCCTTTTGTTTTAATAACCACCCCCTCTTTCCAACAGTTTTTTTATGCTCAGATCTTTGTTGTATAATACCAAAGATTTCTTCCCTACTTTTTTAAGATTTTCTTCATCGCTACTGAAAATTATCCAGTTGTTCATAACCACCTCTCTAATATGTTCAAAACAGGGGTTGTATGGTCATATCATGGCATTAGTAAAGGGTTTAACCACATTCCTAGTGTTTTCACTTATCACTGCTGTTGTTCTCATTTCCACAAGTGCTGCACTCAATAGGAGGTAGAAATGCCTGTTTTGTCTCTTTATCATGACGTCATCTAGTACAGGTTCTATAAAATGACTAGGGTATCCTCTGTTTAACAACATACTTTTTAAGATTTCCATCTCATTTAGGAACACCCTGTCATCACTGATCGATCTAGCTAATATGACAGCCTGCCCCTTCACTAGAGATATTTTTTGATGCCTAGGATTGCAGCTGTCGAAATGCAATAGGGCATTAGAATAGGTTGGCTTTCTGTATAACCCCGAGAAAAAAGTCTCGTTCTCTTGCAAATGGTAATGTCCAAAAAGTTGATCATGTCACTACTAGTAGCCATGGTAAATTGTAGGAATTGTGTACTTGTGTATAAAAAAGTGAAAAATTCACCTAAATGCTCCTCAGAGCCTTCCCAAAATATTAATATATCATCCAGGAAGCGCCCATAGAACCTACAGTATTTAAACAGTTCTGATTTAAAGACAATAGTAGTCTTCCATTGAGCCAACACAATATTGGCAAATAGGGGAGCACAAGCCACCCCCATTGCTACACCCATTTTCTGCCTAAACAATTGATTTCAAAAATAATGAAATTATTTTTTAAAATAAGTTCCATCACAGTCCTGAATATCAAAATTCTTGAATGACAGAGCTTAGTATTGGTACATAAAAAAATCATAAAACTTTGTGGTGCTTTGTTCATGGGGAATTACTGTAAATAAATCTTTGACATCGACTGTAACCAAAATTAACTGATCTGAATAGTATTCCTTGTGTATTTTCTTTAGACAATCTCAAGAGTCCTTGGGTATGTGCTGAAAAAGGTCTAAAGTTGCTTTTAGGTTATAATCAATGAATTTAGCCAATGTAAAAGTTTTAGATGCCTTAGCATCAACAATCAGTCTTATTGGGGGGTTGTTCATGCATTTATGCATTTTGGGTATTGCAAAAATAGTTGGCATATGGGGACTTTGCTGTGTGAGGAACTGAGATTCGGTGATAGTAATCTGGTTATCAAGTCATAAATCATTTAATATATCAATATTGTGATAAGCAATATTCAATTCATTCACCAATATCTCCTCATACATGTCACTGTACAGCATTGTCAACATTCTGTCCACATAGGCATGTTGGTCCATTACCACCAAGCCCTCACCCTTATCAGGTTTTAAGATTCTTATGCATTTGTTGGCCCCAATGTCTGCAAATAGATTTTCTTCTTCATTTGTCATGTTGGATGCAAAATTCCCTCTCTTGTTTTTATATATCTGTCTAATTTGACTTGCACAGAGGGTTTCAAAGACATATAAAAGTGGGTGTAAAGGTGGATTAAATACACTAGTCTTTTTACATCCAACAGTGTTGTCTGTTTGGTTTTCACAGTCAAATAAAAATCTAAAATTCACTTTTCTGACATATAATTTTAAGTCAAGTAAGGCACTCTCAATTTTAGGCATTCTGGTAGGAACAAAATTAAGGCCTTTTTGAAACAGGTTGGCCCATTGTTTTGTTAGACAAGCATCACTCAAATTGTATATCTTAAAATTACTACAATCAGTTGTTACTATATTGCATACATTTTGCTCGTCAAGCCCTTCCTCTATTACCACTGTGTCCTTCCTCCTCTCCCCTTCCCCCGGTATATTCTCCCCCGATGGGAGTAAGAATCCAAAGAATTTAAATTGTTCATCCGCCCCAAGTTGTAATTTTGCTGTCTCTGATTCTGAATATGTTCTGACCTCCAAAGAGGTGCTTCTAAAGGGGCTTGTTCAGCATTGTCATAAACAACATTGTTGTTGTCATTCAGTACAGGCATTTCATATACATCATCATGGTTCACCTCTTCAGGTGGCATGTGCCTGTTATTGGAAATAGGTTATGGATAAGCCTGCCCCTCTTCATATTCAATTCTGTCTCTCTCCAGCTTTTTAGCTTTTTTGGATTTTATAGCTGCCACAACCTTGTTAACAGTAACACAAACAGCCCTGTATTCATTTGATTTTAAATCAAAACATAAATCATTCTTAACACAGTCATTCAAGTGGTCAATGTTGACTTTTAAACAGTTTATTTTCCTGTCATTGTCTCTCACCAAAAGTTCTAAAATCTCACAACCATGGCGATTAAACATTGGGCTGGATTCACGATGGCTTGCACGGAGTCTAAGAGTAGAGTAAGACTCCATGCAGCCATCATGTCCGACGAGCGATCCAGGAACAGCCTGCAGGGGTGTGCAAGAGAGCTCTTAACACATCTCTTACATGGACAGGGCCGGGACATGCAAATTACCTCAATTGCAGCTAAAAGGTATGCAAATGAGGTAGATTTTAGATTCAGGAAACCCGAACCTGTCCGAGTAAGAGTAGTGTTATCTGCAGAAATGTACTCAGTTGACAACTGAGTACCGTTCTGCAAATAGCAAAACGGAGCCATGACAGCTCGAAATAAAGGTTGCATCCAGTAGAGGAAGCATGCCAATGGCCAAATATATGGCCATTGGCAATGTTTCCTGATGCAAAATGAAAAAAAAAATAATTTATTTTTTTTTGTCCAATTTCCGATGTTTAAGCGTAGCGCAGCGTTGCACTAAAGGGCTGTGCTCTAAAAACCAGAAAACTAATAATAAAAATCCACAAATGTGGATTTTATGTGAATTTGTAATGTACAATGCAAGGCAATGGCAGGCTGAAGACAACATGGTTACCGAGTAGGGGTTGCTAAGGGGGGAACCCAGTCTAAGAGATGTAACCAAGCATTAGTAGGCAATCCTATGCAAATGAGGGTAAGGATAGTGAATCCCAAGTCTACATAGCAAATGAGCACAGTCAGTGGAGTGTAAGACTAGGATAAGGGGAGTAACAGAGTAGGATTAGGTGACATCATGAGGGGGGTATGTATGAAAGAAGCTAATCTCATTGGAGCAGAGTGGCATGTTAGCTGTCAGTTGCTCATCACTGGAAGAGGTGTGTCAGTAGGTATCCTAGCTAAAGTCAAGAAATAGAAGGTGCACACTGTGCCTGTACCCCTGAGGGAATGTAAAGGTAAAATGAAGCACAACAAACAGTAGGAAGTTAACCAGGGAAAGTCAGCAGAGCTAGCAGGTGGAAATAATCAGAATCAGGCAATCACACAGGCAGTACACAAACCCAGCCCAGCCCAGCACTTAAAACTCTAAAAACAACAGCCCATTATGTTTCTGTCAAAAGACACTGCAACACTGGAGTTAACTAAGAGAAGTGAATACTTAAAAAGCTTAACTGACAAAAGAAATGTTAGTGGCTGCAGTTGCAAGCAGTGTCTACTGTTATTAATATCAGTATTCATTGTGTAATACCCCACCTCTATACATGACGGCAATACTTTCTAGAAGGAGTGAGACTGACACAGCTAACATACATTGCACAATCATGAACTTGCATAGAACATATTTAAGAGCTATGGCGTCTGCCCCACTCAGATATGCTAGTGTTTGTAGTGCCCTGATACTGTGTATGGTTTGTAAAGTGCCTCTGTAGCATTATTGTTTGCTAGAATGACTGCTTCTCTTATCACTGTCATGTAATGCAATTCCACAACACTGGCTGTTAAGGATTCACAGAACAGGCTTTGTCTAATGGCCTTTCTATTATTCCTTTACATTCCTTCATTGTAAGGAATGATATATTTATTACATCAAATTATTTTATATCTGCTGTGGCTTAGTAATAATTCATGCAGTCTAGTGTGTCCAAGGTCTGGGGTTTGAGACTGACAGGGGTGTTTTTATTTTGCAGATGAGCAGACTACAAGCCTTTAGCTACAGGTAAAATGTTGAATAAATCAACTATGGTGGTGGAACTCAGTCAGCAACATTCTGAAAGGTTATACTGGGCATGCTCACACACATAGGCCATGTCAGAGTATAGCAATGGTCCATACCTATCAGGCAGTTACAGGTGTCAACCCAGGAACCACACACTATCCAGCAATCTGGCCTGTGCACACAACTATATGACAATAGACACATATACAATATAGTCGAACCCTGTCATAGTCACATCTTTGCTGCAGATACCTAAGTTGTTCATAGAAAATGGGGAAACAAAGATGATAAACACCTGCAAAGGGTATCATCAATAAACAGGTGTGAATCCTGAACATTATCATAGGTGCAGAGTCTGATCCTAGGCTATCTGTCCTAGGGCATGTACACACCTAGACAGAGTGTGTCTGGCATGTGCAACATGTCCAAGCTGAATACTGTGCATGTGAAAAGTAGGTCACACAAGATAGCCCATATATGTACAGTCCATTGTGCATCTGTGTAGCAGGGACACAGAAGATATCCCATGGCCAAACATACAATCACCAATACACCTGTCCAGCTGACTACCACAGAGCTATTGGACACCTTCCAACACACATGGCTCATTCCTGCAATTACTGCAGACATTATCATGACCAGTCAGAAGATATCTGCAACCTACAAATGTGGCAGGTAAAAAGACAACACCCAGTGAAGCATATAGTGCGCCGTGTTAATGCCTGTCTTTATAGTATCATAATGTAGTTAGATGGGGGTTTGAAACCTGCAAATGCTGACTGTGTGTGTATGGGGGGGTGTTGTGTATGTGTGTCACATCCTTTGAGAGGAGTGGCCTTTTTGTAGACTGTAGACACAATGAAGGAGCTACATTCTTCTTTGGAAAGTCTGGTGATGTCAGCATCCTACAAGTACAGCAGGTGGAGACAACTGCCCAGTAAAGCATATAGCACGCCGTGTTAATGCCTGTCTCTGTATTATCATAACATAGTTAGGTAGGGATTTGAAACCTGCAAATGCTGAATGTGTGTGTCACATCTTTTGAGAGGAGTGGCCTTTTTGTAGACTGTAGACACAATGAAGGAGCCACATTCTTCTTTGGAAAGTCTGGTGATGTCAGCATCCTACAAGTATAGCAGGTGGAGACAAATGCCCAATAAAGCATATAGCGTGCTGTGTTAATGCTTGTCTCTGTAGTGTCATAATATAGTTAGATAGGGGTTTGAAACCTGCAAATGCTGAATGTGTGTGTATGGTGGAGTGTTGTGTATGTGTGCCACATCCTTTGATAAGAGTGGCCTTTTTATAGACACAATGAAGGAGCTACATTCTTCTTTGGAAAGTCTGGTGATGTCAGCATCCTACAAGTATAGCAGGTGGAGACAAATGCCCAGTAAAGCATATAGT
The DNA here is from genome assembly GCF_019279795.1 of Protopterus annectens. Lineage (NCBI taxonomy): Eukaryota > Metazoa > Chordata > Ceratodontiformes > Protopteridae > Protopterus > Protopterus annectens. The sequence continues at coordinate 222,818,172 of NC_056732.1, read as the reverse complement.
GCGCCGTGTTAATGCCTGTCTCTGTATTATCATAACATAGTTAAGTAGGGGTTTGAAACCTGCAAATGCTGAATGTGTGTGTGTGTGTGTGTGTGTGTGTGTGTGTGTGTATGGGGGGGTGTTGTGTATGTGTGTCACATCCTTTGAGAGGAGTGGCCTTTTTGTAGACTGTAGACACAATGAAGGAGCTACATTCTTCTTTGGAAAGCCTGGTGATGTTAGCATCCTACAAGTATAGCAGGTGGAAACAAATACCCAGTAAAGCATGTAGCGCGCCATGTTAATGCCATTCTCTGTAGTGTAAAAACATAGTTAGGTAGGGGGTTGAAACCTACAAATGCTGAATGTGTGTATATGGGGGGGGTGTTGTGTATGGGTGTTACATCTTTTGAGAGGAGTGGCCTTTTTGTAGACACAATGAAGGAGCTACATTCTTCTTTGGAAAGTCTGGTGATGTCAGCAGCCTACAAGTATAGCAGGTGGAAAAAAATGTCCAGTAAAGCATATAGCGTACCGTGTTAATGCCTGTCTCTGTAGTATCATAGCATAATTAGGTAGGAGTTTGAAACCTGCAAATGCTGAGTGTGTGTGTGTGTGTGTGTGTGTGTGTGTGTATGGGGGGTGTTGTGTATGTGTATCACATCCTTTGAGAGGAGTGGCCTTTTTGTAGACTGTAGACACAATGAAGGAGTTACATCTCTTCTTTGGAAAATCTGGTGATGTCAGCATCCTATAAGTATAGCAGGTGTAATAAAATGCCCACTAAAGCATATAGTGCGCCGTGTTAATGCATGTCTCTGTAGTAATATAACATATGTAGATAGGGGTTTGAATCCTGTAAGTGCTGACTGTGTGTGGGTATGCAATTCTGTTTGAAAGGAGTGGCCTTTTTGAAGACTGGGAAAACACACTAAAGATGTATATTCCTCTTTGGAAAGACTGATGATGTCACCACCCTAGAAATACAGACGGAGAAGAGAAGCCACCCAGTAAAACAAATAGCACGCTGTGCTAATGTGTCTTTCTCTAATGTCACAACATACTTAGATAGGGGTTTGAATCCTGTAAGTGCTGACTCTGTGTGTGTCACTCTTGGACAATGTGGTGTGGGTTTTGCTTTTACTATGTTATGACATATTATGATTACAGCAGTAAGTGCATTGCACACATCAGGTATCTGCGTGGCATATATATATATGTGTACATGTTCCCTTAATCAGTACATAGGTGTGAAGCCTGCATACTACATGAATACATTTGTTGCCATTGACAGGTTGTGCCGCTGTTTCTCAGATCGTAGGTCACATATGTATGTATGTGACAGGGCCATCCACTGTCGTGATCTGTGGCCTGGGTCATCTGTGCCACACACACCCATGACAGTTACTTAACAGTGGTGTGAGTGAGGGTATATGCCTGGGGTATATGTCAGACATGTTCATACACAACAACGACTGACAATAATAGACAGTCTTTATAGGTGTACAACCGCCTTGTGGATATGCATCCAGGCCTCTAATGTCTCATGTGACACACCTTGGAACTCCACAATACCTATGGATATGTGGATACCAAGAGACACATGACATAACATGAGGCTGTATGTACACATTAGTACCCAACATGCATGTTGAGGGCTACCACCTATGTGGTACTGACGGGATAGTAAGTATAGTACATGTAGATGACTATGCCATAGTCGGCTTACTGCTATACAGCATGTATCAGATGACAGGCATCTGTCTGTATGATACCCTTGTGTAGGATATGTGTCACTACAGTGCCCTGGTTGGTGTGGCACGCACGTCCACACATACACATTGCACTGGATAAAGCGCTGCTAAACTTTGGGCAACTTTAGCTGGGTAAAGCACTCTTAAATCTGGAGCCTTTAAAATATATATTTTCTTCAATAATAAATTGGCCATTTCACTGCTTTTTATAATATTTTAATCATATATGTCAGGTATTATTTCATATACTGATTTGGAACAAAAAAAATAAGAAGGGTAGTGGTGGGAATCAAACCTTGAATGCCTACTCTTTGGGGTAACACTCTACCATTACACTACTGTTAGTTGGCAGAATTTGAATAATTAGTTCTTATATGGTATTCACTGTCACAATTGCTAACTGTGGTTAGACAATGGGCACACCAGCACACACACGCACAAATACAGGCAGCCATACCTCTCAACTGTACAGATTTTTGCAGAATGTTCAAATTTTTGCCTTATATTTTTGGTCCATTTTTCATAAAATTGTGGCTTTCTGGCAAATTATTAAAGATTGAAGTTAGAAAATAATGACAGACATTTGAGTTTTAGACTTCATATCATACAGAACATGCATACTAATGCAAAACCTGTTATTCTATCAACTTTCTAATTTGTAAGAGCAATATTTAAAACATGTCCCTAGTTGTACCAGTTTTTTAATGGCTTTGTCCAGATTTCTTATTCTAAGAAGTTGAGAGGTATGCAGGCAGCTATATCGTGGATTAAAAATAAAAAAAATAATATTTTACGTTTTATAACTTTGATTGGGGTTTCCAGTGTCAGGGAGTGTGCTGTTGGGTGCAAGTACATTTGAGCGACCTTGCTCTTGTGTGCTGACATTGTGCTTTGTAACAACTTACAGGGGCGTGACCATTTAGACTGCTCAGCAGTCGGACACGCCCCTGCTTTCATACTCAGTCTGTGTAAGAGTTACTGATGAGTCAGCGTGCCCTCATGAATATTCATGGCTAGCTGACGTCATACTGTTCAACTGCAGCCTCCGTGTAAGACTTATTAAGTCTTACACGGAGGATTTGTGAATCCTGCCCATTGTTAATATTTCTTTATACATCACAGAGCCGTTTAAAGTACCTGTTGGGAATTTGAACAAACCTAGCCTTTTCGGCACTTCCTCTCTTCTCAGGCATTCCCTTAGATAACAGTTCTTTGTTTAAAGTTTTCTTAACTTCAAAATTTCAGTTTCATTATTTTTGAAAACCAATTGCTTAGGCAGAAAATGGGTGTAACAATGGGGGTGGCTTGTGCCCCCCTATTTGCCAATATTATGTTGGCTCAATGGGAGACTACTATTGTCTTTAAATCAGAACTGTTAAAATACTGTAAGTTCTATGGGTGTTTCTTGGATGATATATTAATATTTTGGGAAGGCTCTGAGGAAGAGTTAGGTGAATTTTTCACTTTTTTAAACACAAGTACAGAGTTCCTACAATTTACCACAACTACTAGTAGTGACATGATCAACTTTTTGAACATTACCATTTGCAAGGGTAGAGATAACAAGACTTTTACCTCGGGGTTATACAGAGAGCCAAACTATTCTAATGTTCTATTGCATTTCAACAGCTGCCATCCTAGGCATCAAAAAAGATCTCTAGTCAATGGTCAGGCTGTCAGATTAGCTAGAATGGTCAGTGATGACAGAGTATTTCTAAATGAAATGGAAATCTTAAAAAGTATGTTGTTAAACAGAGGATACCCTAGTCATTTTATAGAACCTGTACTAGATGAAGTCATGATAAAGACACAAAACAGGCATTTCTATCCCCTATTGAGTGCAGCACTTGTGGAAATGAGAACAACAGCAGTGATAAGTGAAAACACTAGGAATGTGGTTAAACCCTTTACTAATGCCATGATATGACCATACAACCCCTGTTTAGAAAGTATTAGAGAGATGGTTATGAACAACTGCATAATTTTCAGTAGTGAAGAAGAAAATCTTAAAGTAGGGGAGAAACCTCTGATAATATACAAAAAAGATCTGAGCATAGAAACCTGTTGGAAAGAGGGTGTGTTGTTAAAACAAAAGGGCACATGAAAAAAATGTGGACAGTGTCACCAATGTCCCTATATTCTGGAAAACAACACTGTTTACATCAATGGGTATGGTAAAGTGACTTAATCTTAATTGTTTAAGCAAGAGTTTGGTTTATGTTGCTATTTGCCAACAATGCAACAATTTTTATATAGGGAAGACCATTAACTCTTTTAATAAACGCATTTACCAACACATATATGACATATGAAAAGGCAACATGTATAATGTCTTAACAAAACATATCCTTGAATTTCCTAACCACCACTTTAAATTCAATACATTGGAATAAGTAGTGAACCAGAGGAGTGGGGGCACCCCATTGTTCCTTGAATACAAGAGCTAGTCTGGCACCTGAGATGTGATGCCACATAACCACCTGGATATGGCCTCCATTTCTAGCTTACTAAAATTAAAGGCAGATTATCATATCTGAAGAAGTGGTATTTAATAGGGCTCATGTAAATGAACAGGCTATGGCCAAACTTGCATATTGTACTTTATTTATTTTATTTATTCTATGTTGCACAAACATTCCTGATTGTATTGAAGAAGGTACTGTGGTGTTGTAGTGGATTTTATTTTATTTTATTTCATTTGAATGTAAAGCTTTTAAGAAATGCATTATTCAGGGATCATGTGACTGATTTTGTAACAAAAGAAAGTGATGTTTTTTGTATAAAAGGAAGTGATTTTTTTGTATAAAAGGAAGTGATGTTTTACGTTCAGTTAATCTGAAAAAGTCAGATGGTTTTACGCTGATGAAAGCACTCATATTAAAGTGTAGTCTGTTCCTGTGAGCTGGTCTTCGTACTTTATTATTTTTTATCCAAATAATAGGTAGTAATAGTTATTCAGTATACTCAAGGCATAATACGGCAGGCTTCATTTGTTAATTAATTTACAGATTACAGCACACTTTATAATAATTATTGTAAATTAGAAGGTTTAAAGGACACTGACAGATTATGTAAAGGTATAGATCTGAAATACAGAAAGTATAGGTTTTATTAAACTATTACAGAGCATAAATATTTACAGGATATTTAAGACACAAATTTAGAAGGAAAATATCTATTACAGCACATAAAGATCAAAAAGGTAACTCAATTTATTAGCAAATCTAGCAAACAATTTACAGACACAAGTTACTGCAGTATATGATAATTATGCCTCAATCTAGTGCCAATTTCAATTAGTCTTCAAAAAAATAGCCATCATGCTTGATAGGTTATATAATGAAAAAATGGAGTAAACAGTACAATTCTTAAAAATTTAAATCTATGGACAACAGGAAAAGGTTTAATTTGCTATAAGAAAGAGACATTATGGTACAATAAGGCACCTGTTCATAAGGTAAAAAACATAGACAATAGTCAGTGTAATTTTACCATCACAAGATGCAGCAATGGGAAAAAATAGACAGGGTTAACAGTTCATACTCAGTCTAACTTGACTGGAGACTCACAAAGACAAGTTGATGATGTGTATGATATTTGCTTCATGCTGTTTCTGGAACATCAGGGTTAAAAGAATTAAACCACAGAATTAAATGACTGATTTTCAGAATAATGAGCAGATCTTAGTTACATCACACATGCATCGCAACTTATACTTAAAGACTGTAAAGACTATCAATCTAGGTACTGGGATAATCACTGGAGAAGGTATATTTCTGCATATGCTGTTAAAGCTATTTGGAGCTAATAGTACCTTTGAGACCATAAAGGGCATCACTATCTATCAGGACACATCAGTAGATTATGAGTGAGGTAGCATAAAACCCGTATATTCAATCTATATCACAGTAGTTAATAATACAGGTATGATGTAACTACAAAAAAGTCCCTGTAAACTTTCATCAGGGACCTCAAGGGGAGCTGTTTCACTGAGGGTTTTCACTGTATTCTTAGTGAGTTCACTACTGTACATTAAAGTAGAATAATAGGCCTGAATATATAGTCAGACTTGTGTTTTCATGTATGCATTCAGTTTCAGGGAAAGACAGTTCTGTAGAAAGGAAAATATACTCTTACTGGCTAGGCATGAGATGTGCAGAAAAAAGTTCTCAGGGAGAGCTACAGAATGCTCCTTTCTCAAGGAAAAGATATGTGTACTTGCAATGCAATGCTTATAAAGAATAGACGAGGCACATGCAAAACAAGGCTTGGAAACCAAGGCTAAACAAGTGGGTAAAACATTACAGGGTTTTGGTATTATTACAAAATACTTCAGACACAGTCAGTTAAGTTAGCTTTTGGACTGACATGCAAAAGGTCTTTGCAGTGCAGACACTTTCAGTTGATATTATTCAGGAGAATCAGAATATACCTGCAGAAACTTTGCATATTTATCAGAACTGTTACTGTTATCCAGCATTCCAGAATTTCTACAGACTGTTATTGCTCTTCGGCACTATTATTAGAGACAGTATTCAGATATTGTTAACATCTAATAAAGCATTATTAACTGAACTACAGTGTGTGCAGAATGTATTCTGAAAATTACCAAAAGTCTAGGCCCATAAAGGAGAGACTGGCACCTGTTCAGCACAAGTTTGGGTAATTATCAGATAAAGACATTCATTCCCATTTCAGTTGTTTCCAGTTAATTCCCGTATACTACATTCTTATCAATTCTTTCAGACCTCTTTTCCATTTCTTATAATGTTTGTTTCTCACCTTAATCGGGTATCTGGTTCTTATAGAAATATATACCGCTGATGTTGTATACCTAGATCCTGATGCTAAACATTTATTTGATTTTTTTTACAGTCAAATAATTTCTCTTTCAAAACTTTCCATATTCCCTCTGCATATTTTTCACTGAAAGAATCACTCCATTTAGTTTTACATAGTGACTGTTTTGCTTCCATATAATCTGTAATTAATGTTCTCTGCATTGGTTTAGATGTCATTTTGGCAGAATTTAACAAACTAGCATTTATAACTGCATGATAACTGCACATCAAAGGTGGCAAAACTTTCAACCTGGCAAAATACAACAAACAGTGAAAATTAAAGGTAGAAGAACAAAATATAAATCAAAGTAAATCTTCTTGTCTACAAGCTATCCCTTCCTTCCTACAAGCAGTGAAAAACAGTGGTAAGAAGTTAAATATAAATTCAAATAAAGCTTCTCTTACCAGGCAACTCCACAGTCAATCACAAACCAAGACAGGATTGCTTAGTTAAGCTCTCGTGGTTGCGATAAACAGTTGAACATGGAATACCAGAACACGGTGGACATGGCCATGCTGATCTACACAGCTTACCAATTTCTTGAATTTCTTGGACATTTAAATGCTTTCCCCGGGTGGTTCAGGGAAGAAAGCACATGGCTAATTAACATATGCCTCTTCCCCCAAATTGCTCGTTAGCATTCAGCATGGCCATTGGGCCAGCCCTTCATGGCACTCTATAAATGCTCTATAAAGATATATATATATATATATATATATATATATAGTGTGGGTGTGTCTGTGTATATATATATATATATATATATATATATATATATATATATATATATATATATATATATGTGTGTGTGTTTGTGTGTGTGTAAGCAAAAAAAAAACAGCACTCAAAAACCCTTCACTTTAATGAAAGAATATTAACGAAATACTATTAGTGAAATAATGAAATAACTTATAATCAAGAAGCAGATGGCAGTATTTGCACTGTCTTATTATATTTGAATATGAAATTAGTTTTGGCATGTAATTTTCATGACTGGTTGAGACTATTTAAATTTTATATAAGGGTATTGGCGGTGAGAACCCAGAACAATTGGTTGAGACTATTTATATTTTATATAAGGATATTGGTGGTGAGAACCCAGAACAATGAAAAGCACTGTTGAAAAACTTTGAGTTCTCTTGTGGGCAACAACATTATATTTATGTGGATAATATTTCATTAAAGTGAAGGACTTTTGAGTGCTGTTTTTTGTTTTTTGCTTTTATATCATCCTTTCACTCTTGGGTCATTCTGTGCATACTTTATAGCACACACACACACACACACACACACACACACACACACACACACACACACATACACACACACACACACACATACACACACACACACACACACACATATATATATAGTTAATAGGTTCATAGGTAGGTACTAGGCTATCGGCCCTGGGGCCTATATAAGTCTAGCCAAAAAAAGTTCCCTGGCTTTTGCCACCCAAGAAAGTTATTTTCCTGCACCCCTGTCTAGCAGAGCCACAGAAGTGATCCCCGGGGGGAATTTCCTATTTCCCATCCAATTGTCGAGATTGGAGGAGCTTTGCTTGACATGAATGGGTAGTCTGTTCCAGAGCATGGGAAGTCTCTGGGACAGGAATCTATCCCTCCAGCATGTTCTGTTTATTGTGGTGGCAAGGTTTAGGTCCGTGGAGCATATGGCTCAGAAGGATTGGGGTTTCTTTAAGTGTAACATGTCCAACAGATCTGCGTTTTAACATGGCTTTGTATGTTAGGCAGAGGTCGCCTCTGAGTAGACGATAAGCAACGGAGTAGAGCTGGAGTTTTTTGAGATGGTCTGCATATGGCATCTGTTTGAGGCTGGTAATCCTCTTAGTGAGGTATTTCTGTGGCCTTTCTAGTTGTTGTAGATGTCTTGTGAGGTACATGCCAAATGGGGTGTTATACTCTATAATGGGTCTGATGTGGGATGAGTAGAGAGGAACAATGACCTCTTTTTTTCTGGAAGTGAACCCCTTTGTGATGAGGTGTGCCATGTAGAAGGATATCCTGACTACTGTGGTGATCTGATTATCAGAGGAGAGACTACTGTCCACCTGTGCCTAAGGTCTCTTATCACACCTTCGGTGTTTAGTAGGCTACCACTTATGTGGTAATTCATGGGTACAGTGTTTTTCCCAAAGGAGATGACAATGCACTTCTTGGCATTGAGCCTGAGGCCATGACTTTGACACCAAGCATTAGTCTCAGTGAAGCCCCTTTGTAGAATGTCCACATCATTAGGTGAGTCTATTATGGCACATAGTTTGCAGTCATCTGTGAACTTCATTAGTCAAAGACCTGCTGTATTACCCTGGACTTCTGAGAAGTAAATGACAAACATGGGAGGTCCCAGGACTGAGACTTGTGGTACTCCACTTGTCACTAGTCTGAAGTTGGATTTGGAGTTGGTTACTTTCACTGTGTGGGTTCTGTCAGTGAGCCAGTTGGCCACCCATCTTGTGACATAGGGATTTATGCCCAGTATAGTCAGTTTATCTATAATTCCAGAGTGGGGGATGGTTTTGAAAGCCTTGACAAGGTCAAGGTAGGCTGTGTGCACCACCTTACCCACATCTATGGCTCTGGTGACTGCTTCAAAGAAGTCAATCAGGTTTAGGAGACATGACCTACCTTTTACAAACCCAAACTGAGTGGGGTCCAGAGTTTGGAGGTTACCTATGTCCTTGTTTATAAGTTCCAAGATGATACATTCCATGGCCTTGCAGACCAGGCTCGGGAGGGCTAATGGGGCGGTAGCTCCCGGGGTCTGTGGTGGCACCCCCTTTGTGGAGTGGGATAACCATCATTGTGCACCATTCAGTAGGCACAAAGCCTGAATTGAGGTTATGATTGAACATGGTACTTAGGTGAGGTGCCAGTTTGTTCTGTAGTTCATGCAGAATGCAGCCTGGGATGTTGTCAGGTCCCATGGATGCTGTGTACTTGCTTTGGAGAGTGCAGTCTTTACTTGTGCAGCTATGATTACGGAAGCTTTGCATTCTTTCGATATAGTGATGGGCCCTTTGGGGGGTGAGGGTGGTGAAGTTTGCAATTAACCTATCTGCCATGATGTTGGCATTATCAGTTGGTTCTGTATATCTAGTGCCATTGTGCTGTAGCTCAGAGCAGATCTGAGTGTCGCCATTAAGAAGCTTGACATAGCTGTAGAATGCTTTGTGGTTGTCTTTAGAATCAGTGATGATTTTATTTTTGTAACTAGCTTTGGAGGATTTTATGAGGGATCTCAGCTTCTTACTGAGGCTGACCAGGGAGTTCCTGCAATCAGAGGATTTTACTCTTTTTTGCAATAGCTTCTTCCTTCTGTTGTAGAATTTGTTTATGGCAGGGGATCACCAGATTGGCTTCCTTTTTTTGAAAGATAGCATCTTGGTTCTGTTGGGGATGGCACGATCCATGCACTCGTGTATGTGCTTATACAGTGCATTTGTATAGAATTCAGCAGTCATACCTCTATTTTCTGTCTGCATGGGTGTAATGAAGCTTGCAACTTCTGTCTTAAGAAGCATGAAGTTGGCTTTGGAGAAGTTTTTTATGATGGTTTCCATAATAGTGGGTGGACTGGGATATTGATGTCTAGGGTGATTAGCTTGTAATCGGATCTGACCAGCGAGAAGTTGACCTCTGGCATGGAACATCAGTTGTCCATATTGGTAATGACCATGTCCAGGATATTGCTGCCCCTGGTGGGAGTATGGCAAGCTGATCCAGGCTGTTGGAATGTATGAATTCCAGAAAGTGTTGAGCAAATGAGTTAGTACATGAGTAGTTTTCCCAGTTGATGTTGGGGTAGTTGAACTTGCCCATTATTAAGGTATTGGGCTTTAAGTTAATATTTCCCAGTATATCAAGAAACATGGAGTGGGCATCCTGTGGCATGGCAAGGGATCTGTAACAAGCTATAACCCGGATTGCAGTCTTGCCCAGTGTTAGTTGCACTTGGATAATCTCGAATGCATTATGTTGAGCAACTAACCTTGAAGTGTGGATCTCCTTAATGAATATGGACACACCTCCTCCTTTAGTGTTTCAGTCCAGGTTAGGTGGCCGAAAGGTGTGGTATGAGTTATAGCCTGGTAATGCAGGGGTGCTTTCTGGAGCCTTCAACCAGGTCTCCATCACAGCACAGATGTCGATGTTCTCCATTTTAAGAAGTGCCTCAAGTGAATGGATTTTGAGATTTTAGACTTCTAGCATTGAGTAGCATTACCCTCAGATTTTGCTTGCTTATACCTGCTATGGTTGTGAGTTTGTCATTTGAACCTTGCCTAAAAAAGGCACTATAGAGGTGGCAAGAGCCTTAGCCAGTATCCAGATTCCCAGGGGTGACAGGTGCAGGCCATCTCTGGCAAAGCTTCATGGTCTGTCAATCTTGTTGTCCCAGACGGGCAGACACTGGATCTCCTTAGAATGACACCAGAAGCTTAGCCAATTGTTGAAGTCAATCATTTTGTCCTTGTATTGTGGTATCATTCTGGGCAATGGCAGGATGCTACTCAGGACTAGGGTCATACCTGTCTGGGCTACATAATCCGAGAGCTCCTCCATGTCTCTTTTCATGTAGTCCAGGGAGATGCATCTCAGGTCATTCACACCAACATGGACAATGACAGAGTCATATTTGTACTTGTTGTGGAGTGACCTGAGTCCTTGTGTTATGTGGTGGATCCTGGCACCTGACAGGCAGATGACAGTAACTTTCTCCTTATTTAGCCTGGTGAGTGGGACATCAGTGTGCCCGACTATAGAGTCACCTATGACTAGTATGTTGGCTATGTTGTTTTGCCTTATGGGCTGAGGTTGAGTGGCACACTGATTTTGTGGGCTATGTGTCATTTGGGTAGTGTTGGTGGGTGGTGGTTGCTTGCATTTCAGCTGTGGATGTCTCTGTTGTTTGGGTAGATTTTTATTGAGAGCGTCCGAGAATGTAGGTGTGTGTTTTATGTTACTATGTGTGGGTTTACGTGGTGTAGGTTTTGATGGACTATGTGTTGAGTGTAGTGTGGTGCAGGTGTTTACCTTCTCCTCTTGACTGTCTAGTACAGTCTTGGCTGGATAGAGCTTGGCTTCCAGTTTGGCTATGTAAGTGCACCTCTCACATGTTGTAGTGTTGGGTGGTAGGAGGAGAGGGTTGTCAATGTACATGAGGCAATTTCTACATTGCCCCAAGATGCTCAGATTCATCAGGTGGACAGGGGAAAATACCGGGAGCTGACCCTTAGACATGCCTGGATAGGTGCTTATTAATTTAAGTACTAAAAACTGTTTTGCTCCTAACAAGTGAGGAAAGTTGAGTGCTGCAGTAATTTGTAGATTATTTAGTGCTTGCAATGAGTTTTGAACAAGTGCTGAGCACAGGGAAACAGTTTTTAGTGCTAAAACTAGAAAACTGGCTAGTAATAATGGAAAATTAGAAGAGCAGACTTTCTTGCACCGGGAATAATTTAACATTAGTTAAACGGCACTGCGCAATGTGCAAAACCATGCAAACACGAGTTTTTTGAACAGAAAGATGAAAGGGATAGAAATAGCCCAAATGGCTAGTAAAACTACAGATTCTGAGCTGAAACCACTCCACCAGTGACAGGCTGCTCAAAGCTCACCACTCTCATTGATGAACAGAGAAGCTTCTGTCTATCTTAATAATGTCTGGACAACACAGAAGCTACAAAACAGCCCATAATTCAGCAAATTCTGAAAACCTGACTCTACTGGTTATAGAAAGGTGGGAAACAAGTAGAGAGATATGATTTTTTTTTTTGTTTGTTTGTTTTTTAAAAATTAAAACAGATACAGTACAACAAATACTTTTAAAGCAGAAAAATTGCTATCACAGTTGAGTGTGTAGATCTCAACAATTCAACAGTATCAAAATTCAAAAAAACAGTTCAAATAAGTTGCAAAGTTAATAAAAAATGCTCAGAATAGTGCAGCTAGCGAAAATAAGCAATAAAAAGCAAAACAGAGGTACTTAATCCACTCAAAGTCTCCCTTTTCTCTCTCTGCTGCTGTAGAACTCTGCAGGACACCCAGGCAGATCTTGCTGAGGTAATACAAGTGCAAAAACCACGCAAGTATGGGTTTTTAAACAGAAAGGTGAAGGGGATAGAAATAGCCCAAAATGGTCAATAAAACTACAGATTCTGAGCTGAAACCACTCCTCCACTCTCACTGATGAACATAGAAGCTTCCTTATGTCTTAGTAAGTGTGTGTGTGTGTGTGTGTGTGTGTGTGTGTGTGTGTGTGTGTGTGTGTGTGTGTGTGTGTGTGTGTGTGTGTGTGCGTGTGTGTGTGTGTGTGTGTATTACAGTGTCTGTATTTTTTGTCAGTTACTCTATCATTTACAAATTTGAACAGTTTAAAATTAAAAATCACAATTGGCAACCGAGTTTAGAAAAAAGACTAGAAACAAAATAACACCTCGGTAATGACCACACACAGTGACAGAACTGGTAAAAGTGCAATTTTTTAATTGAGCACTTTCATCAATACAGACTTCATGAGAATGAAATACAACATTTAAAATGACTTTTTTCTACCTAACACTGTCCAGTCATTGGTGTTTCTAAGTCAAACATCATTTCCTGTATAACATACATGGTCCAGCTATTAATACAGAAACAGTAAATGTTCATCAATAAAACAACATAGACAACTTGTGTAAAATAACATGAATAAAAATAGGAATACTGAGAAAACTTAAAATAAGAGTAACAAAAACCAAGCAGAACACACACAGCAAACGGAGCACGGATCCCACACAAGATATAACAATAAGTAGCAAAAAAGTCATAAAACTCAAATGTGGGCTCCTAATGGCATTCCAACAAATAGCATCAACGAATTCCAAGCAGCAATCCAAACTCCAAGGTAAAAGAAATGGTAGTTTATTGTAGTAAGCGCTTTCACCCGTAGGCTTCTTCAGTCCAGGGTTTTAATCTCTCAGCTTTCACTTGGCTATGGTATGAGTGCATGCAAGTTGCTTAACCAGACAGGAAAGAGTCTGAAGAAAAGTCTACACAGATCAATACTCTGCCCAGGTTAACAAATACAACAATCTCTCTCTCTCTCACTCGCACATACAGTAAAATGGATGCCAAACATCACACCACCTATACCTGACCATGTATAGGCAGTGTATCATGTGCATCCGACATACTCAGCCTTCAAGCACCACCCTCACAACAGCCACAGGCACAAGGTAAGCCGGTCTCTGTAACAAATTAAAATAATGGGGTGGACATTTCTGATAGCATATCTATGGTATTGATCAAGCATGTAAGGTAATGGGGTGGTTAACTGGGATAGCAGCAGACAACTGACAGCTCTGTGGGACAGCAGGATTTGTATCCCCAGTACTGCCCTGCCCACACCATGCAGTACCACTCTAGTTGACAAATAGCACTGCAATATATGTCGTGAGCTGAATAACTGGGGGGTCATAGGTCACATGCATGGATGTCAAAGTGGGTTCCCATACCCACCACCAACCCCACACAGCAGATCAGCTGTACATAACCATACAGAAATGCCTGGCAAAGGCCCCCACATGGTGAAATCCATGAAATCCCCACCTACAGACTCTTATACAGTGATATCACAGCAGTATGAGTTTGAAAGGTAAGATGTCTGAAACTACACATATCTATGCCAGAACAATCTGACCTGTGGTTGACTCTGTTATGCCCATAGTCTGAAAGATAGGGCACACCACCATGCTACATGGGACCAAAATGTTAAGCAAATATCAGCACAGTCTGTGCAGATGTGTAACGTGTACAGTCATGTCACCCCCCCCTCCCATAGTCCCATAGAAACGCAGTAACATGTTCCTACACTTAAGGAGCATCTAGCTGTCACCCAGACTGATGGTGCAATAGGAACAGAAAGCAATTGTCAGTCACACATACAGTCAACTCACTGGTACTATCCCAGGGGTGTCTCCTGCCTGCAGCCTGGGAACATATGATCATTAAACTGCACTGGTCTGCTACAAATGTCCTGCAACTGTCACACCTGGCCTACTGGCCTCTGGCAAATGCCTATGCCCCACCAACAGTACAATTTAGGGAGTTTCAGGGGCTCCACAACACCAACATAACACAGTCCACAAAATGCAAAGAAAGGCCATGCTGACAACTGCTAGGAGCAAACCTGCCAGCCTCAGTGAGCTAGAAATTGGTACAAAGCCATGAATAATGGGGTAATGAAGTTCCAAAGAGAAGGACATCTGTGAAATACTGCTCTAATAATGTTATAAAGCTGATGGAATGATTTGTAGTAGCGTGGAATGTGTGATGGGTACAAAGTCTGAAACCTCAATGTCAACTGTCTGTAATATCTGACTTCATCCCTGAGTGACTTGCAAAAAACATGTGCTGGAAAACCACACTTGTTTGGGTAACCAACAAAATATATAAGTCATGGATGTAGACATTCTGTGATACTCCTTACAGTTGATAGGAAGGGCTCAGACTGCAACATGGGAATGCACCCACTGCAGGCAGGCCTAACCCTGGAAGATGGTGACATGTCTGCACTCAGAGAACCCTCAGCCACGGCCATGGGGAGTAACACACCCCTCCCTGATCACTCATCCTATGCAACATCCTGACCCCAACATGTGGCCATCCAAGCAAAATGAGGTGGGCCATACATATATGTGTGACAAACACACACCTCCAGGCTGGTCAAACAGTATGACACACACAAGACCCTCCAAATGCAGTCAACCATTGAGGAAAGCCCAATGCAAAGTACTGGTAACCCTAGCCAAACATATCTGCCCAGGACACACACACCCCACATATCCTATCCCCTATAAATATATCTGGAGTCTGCCTGTCACCCTGATCCTGTCTGATTTATATTAACCAACTGTGGACTGGAAATCAGACCAGGCCAGAACATAAATGCTCAGAGATTCCACCATTGTAATATATCCCCAAGGTGCTGGACCATTTCCATGGCACCATCAGTCAATTGCTTGTAGGCACACCCCTCAACAGGCTGGATAGTGCAAGAATGCATAGCATTTGGCCCATAAACCTTGTGTGTGCATCATCCATCCTGTATTCCTCTGGTAAATCACTGTGATGATTTGAGGAGGTATGTCACCAGGTACTGAAACAGTACATGACAGTGTCAAATGGCATATATTTTTTATTTACTTATTTATTTATTTATAGTTGTTGACCGGGAGTGTCCGACTGGACGTAGGTCCATTTTCAGTGGAGGCCCGGGGAGAAAAGCTCCACAGTTAAAATAAACAGACAGTAGTTACATTGGATTACATAGCGATTAACAATTTACATAGCAATTACTTACAACATATTTACAGATGAAGAACATAGTACATCAGTAGACAACTAGAATCTTTATCTGTGAAGTACATAACAGACATTAACAAATGTTACAATAAGAAGTTCCTGCTGTATAAGTACTAGGCTTATGAGCATCTGAGCTTGCTATAATCATGGTAGTTAGTGGAGTGGAAAGAAAGGTAGTGGTTGGATGGGGTGGGTGATATTAGAGTGGGAGTTGCAAGGGCATAGCCAGCATGTTTTTAGGTGCGCTTTTAGTAAAGTTTTGAATGGGTGCATGATGGTACGGAGGTAATTGTGGGTGGGAGGGAGTTCCATAATTTGGCTATGGTGCAAGAGAATAGTGCTTCACCAGCAGAGTTATTGGCTTTAGTGATCTGCAAGTGATTTTTGTTGCTGGATCTTAGTGGTCTGGTGGTGCGATAGGGTTGGAGTAGATTCTGGAGGGATGGGACATTTAGTGAATGGTTTACTAGTTTGTGGGCTAGTGAGAGTTGATACTATTGAAGGAGGTGAGGGAGTTCAAGCCAGCCCAGTTCAGCAAGTGAGAGGCAGTGGTGACTATGGTAGGATGCCCCTGTGGCGAATTTGGCAATTTTGTTGTAGCAGATCTCTAGCTTGTTTAGATTGCATTGCCTTAGGTTGGTATATATTGGAGAGGCATAAAGTAGGGTGGAGATAAGGTGGGAATTTGCTATTGAAATCTTTGCTGCTTTGGTGAGAAGATGCTTATTTCTGTATAACGCTCCTAGTTTTTTGTGGACTTTTTTTATGGTCATGGATATGTAAATGTCAAATTTTAGTTTATTGTCTATTTCCACTCCTAGCAATTTGGTGTGTTCAGTTGGGTATATAGTGGTGTTGTCTTTTGCTGTGATATTAAAGTGAGAGTTGTTTTGAGTATGTTTGGTGGGTTGGAAGATGAGTAGTTTAGTTTTGTTTGGGTTGAGTATTAATTGGGCATCGGATAACCAAATTTCAACAGAGGAAAAGGCTTCCTGTGTGACTTTTTGCAGTTTAGGTAAGGACTGGGGTGAGCAGATGATGGTCGAGTCATCTGCGTATTGTATGAGTGTGCCATGTGTGGTGGCAGAGGCTAGATTATTTGTGAAAACAGAGAAGAGTAGGGGTCCAAGGATGGATCCTTGTGGAACCCCTATGGAGACAGGTAGTTGGGGAGATATGTCATTCTGCCATACAACGGATTGTTCGTGGTCAGACAGGTAACTTTGAAACCAGTTGGTGACCGATTGTGAGAAGGATAGGTTATTGAGGACAGAGATAAGTTGTTTGTGTGGGACCATGTTAAATGCTTTAGATAGGTCTAGGAAAGTAGCAGAGGAGAGATAGCCATTGTTTTTATGCTGAAGGATAGTGTTAGTAAAGGAGAGTACGGCAGTGGCGGTGCTATGATTTGGTCAGAAACCATGCTGAGTATTGGAAAGGAGGTTGTTAGTAAGGAGGTAGTCTGAGACCTGAGAGTGTATGCATCTCTCTAGTATTTTGGAGAGTGGAGAGAGAATAGCTATGGGGCGGTAATTGGTTAGTTCTGTGGAGGGTCCGCCTTTGTGGAGGGGAATTATATGTGATACTTTCCACAGTGTGGGAACATAACTTTCTGACAGAGATTGGTTAATCAAGATGGATACTGGGTAGGCCAGAGCATCAGCTGCGATTTGTAGGTATTCACTTGGGAGGTTGTCTGCTGCTAATCTGGTGGGTTTAAGTTTAGTTAAGAGTTTTTTTATGTTGGAGGTAGGTACAGGAGAAAAAGAGAAGGTAGTGGGGAGATTAGTAGTTGAAGGTGTGGGATGGAGGGGAGGGGGGTTGTGTTGTTTAGCTAGTGATAGTATGGTTTGTGTGAAGAGTGTGTGTTGAATGAGGTAGCAATATTTTCTGAGGAGTGAGGGATGTTAGGAGGAGGGGTACTGACTTTACCTGGGTGGAGGATGGAGTTTATGGAGGACCAGAATTGTTTGGTGCTGTGTTTGGAGGAGTCTAGGGCAGACTGGTAGTATTGAAATTTGTCCTGTTTCATTAGCTTTTTGACTCTATTGCGTAGTTCTAGGAATTTCTGTCTAGTTGAGGGGGTCTTGGTTTTGCGCCAGTGCTCCCAAGCTTTATCCCTGTTTTTCATTTCTGACTTAGTGGTTTTCTGTAGCCATGGGGAGGGTTGTGCTTTGATTCTGGAAAGTCTTATGGGGGCATGGTAATTAAGGATGCTCAGGAAGGTAGTATTAAAAAATTAAACTGCCATATATATTTATATATATATATATATATATATATATATATATATATATATTCAAATATATGACAGATGTCTGTTACAACCAGCCCTGTAACCCATGCAACCCATACATTACTGAGAGAAATTGTCACAATCATTGTATAGTCCATTGTCCCCACATTTTTATAGGCTATCTCTGGATATCCTGCACCAACAGCAGGATGGCAGGTATGACTGTAGCACAAAACAAACAGGACTGGAGTACAACAATCCCTGGAATGGAGTCCCACATGTACTATAGAAGGACACATTGGGCATGCTCATACACTTAGAGAAATGTCAGTCAGATCTAGGAATGAACAGGCCTTCCCCACCCAGTGCAATTTCCATTACCCCATCTTAGCAGTCCTGGAGATGTCTGTCACCATAGCAGTCATTTTTGTTAGGCCCAGCCCATAAGCTCTGTGGCGTGTGTGATAACTGCATAACAATATAGTGCAAATAGCTAGTTAGGTAGGAGTTCTAATCTTAGTCCTGACAAATGTAAATGTGTGTGTGTTCACAACTAAAAGCTTCTGGGTCCACTCAAACCCAGTACACTTCCCATTTCCCCACTTTAGCAGCCCTGCAGATATCTGTCATCTTAGAAGTGCCTTCCATTAGACTTCAGCCCCATACGCTCTGTGGCACATGCAATAAAGCTGCATAACAAAATAGTACAAATAGATAGTTAGGTAGGACTTCTAATCTCAGTCCTGGCAAATGTAAAGGTGTGTGTGTGTGTTTGTGTGTGTGTGTGTGTGTGTGTGTGTGTGTGTGTGTGTGTGTGTGTGTGTGTGTGTGTGTGTGTGTGTGTGTGTTCACAACTAAATGTTTTTGGGTCCAGTCAAACCCAGTACACCTCCCCTTTCCCCACTTTAGCAGTCCTGCAGATATCAGTCATCTTAGAAATGCCTTCTGTCAAGCCTCAACCCCATAAGCTCTGTGGCATGTGTGATAACTGCATAACACAATAGTACAAATAGCTAGTTAGGTAGGAGTTCTCATCACAGTCCTGCCAAATGTAGAAGTGTGTGTGTGTGTGTGTGTGTGCGTGTGTGTGCGCTTGTCCGTGTGTGTGTGCGTGTGTGTGTGCGTGTGTGCATGCGTGTGTGTGTGTGTGTGTGTGTGTGTGTGTGTGTGTGTGTGTGTGTGTGTGTATTTGTGTATGTGTGTGTGACTGTTGTGTGTGCAAGATTAAAGGAGTTGTGCGTCTGTTTATAGGTGAAACAGTTTTATGCCATTCCCACCCATGACACTTCACAGTGCCCCAGCTTATCAGTTCAGATGATTTCAGTCCCTTATCAGCAACCTTGGCCAGCTGTCAGCCCTCTAAGCTCAGTAGTGCATGTGATAAATGTTTAACACTATAGTACAAATGACTAGATTGGAAGGGGTTCTACTGTTCTGGCAAATTTGTGTGTGGGTATGTATGCTTGTAAGTAGTAGTATTTTGATATGTTTCCCACCCACTGCCCTACTTTATCAGTCCTGCCGATGTCATTCCCCATATCAGCACCTTTGCCAACTCTTAGCCCAGTAAGCTCTGTAGCACATGTGGTAACTGTGTAACTCTATGATACACATCACTAGTTAGTCAGGGATTCTACTGTCACATCTGGCAAGTGTGTATGTGCGTGTGTGTATGTGTGTGTGTGTGTGTGTGTGTGTGTGTGTGTGTGTGTGTGTGTGTGTGTGTCTGTGTGTCTGTTTGTAGGACAAAGTATTTTGATAGGTTAAACACCCACTGCACTACTTTATCAGTCCTGCTGATGTCATTCCCTTCATAGGTTCACAAGTCTGTAGTAGGTAATGGCCCAGGAGCCTTAACAAGCTTAGCACATGGAAGGGCCCTGCCATTGTGCCACCTGATGTTACGTCCCAGTGTCTGTATCAGGTATAGCCACTGCAGTGATCTTTGGTTTGAAATGTCCATCCACTCATCATGTTTCGTTGGAACCAGATCAGCTAGGTGCTCTGCATGACATGTATCGGAAGTGTATTTCAATGCATGTGCAGCCTCTTGGTGAGGGACCTGTCCCACCAGCATATTGTGAGGATTGTGGTACTGAGATAGAGGTCTCTATAATGTGTGGAGTGGATGGATTTATATGTAGCATTCCTAACCCAGCTGGGTCAGACCTGGCTTTGTAAGCCAAGCACAGATAGCTGCTAATTAGGTGATATGACACAGACAATAGCTTGGGTCTGCTGAGTATGTCTGTGTAGGATGTGTATTTAATGCCTAGGAACCCCTTTGTGAGGTGCTTATGTGGCTTCCCCAGCTGTAGCAGGTGCCTAGTTTGTGGGGCTTATCAATAATTCCTCACTGAGGGATGGTAACACAAGCTCTGGACAGATCGATGTAGGCTGTATGCAGTGCTTTTCTGTCATACACAGCCCTGGTGATTCAGTCAAAGATGTCAACCAGGTTGAGCAGGCATGATCCCATGTTGTTTTTAAGGCTAATAAGGGAGTTCAACGGTCATGGGACACCACCCTTCCCTGCAACAATGTCCTCCTTCTGTTGTACACTTTAGTAATGGCAGAGGACCATCACATTGTCTCCAGTGTTTGGAGGACAGTGTCTGGGTTCTCTTGGGTATGGTTTGTACAGCGCATATGTGTATGATTTGACATTCATGCAGCTATTTCCTATTGCCATGGGTGCAGTAAAGTCATCCACCCCTGTTTTTATGGCTGCAAAGTCAGCTTTGGAGAGGTTTTGCAAGGTGGTTGCCTTTGTGGGGGGGGGGGGGTGTGGCTGACATGTTGCGTTCCATGCTGATTACAGCCTGTGTGGATCTTACCAGGTAGGAATTGACAACTGTGGATGAGCAACAGTCCAATATTTAAGTAGTTAACACAGGTCAAGGCTGTTGCATTCTCTACCGGGAGTCAGTATGAACCAGTCCAGGGCATTGGAAATGATGAATCCCAGGAAGTGTTGGGCCACTGTACTGGCACTTGGCTACTTTCCTCAGGAGATGGAGGGGTAGTTAAAGACATACCATGTCAGTGTTGCAATGGACCATCATAGATGGCAGGGTGTTGAGGCATGTGCTTTGACAGTCTAGGGACATATATGTGGACCCATAGCAGGCTATGGTCTGAATTGCGCTATTACCCCAAGGCAGTTATACTGAAAGTATCTCCAATGCATTATGCTGGAATACTTGCCTGGAGGTGTTCCTATCCATAATGAATATGGAGACAACACCACCTGTGAAGGTGTGGTGTGGTCAATGTTTTGGGGCTGACAGCTGTGGAATACATTATAGCCTGATACTGTAGGGCTGCTGTCTGCTGCTGTGAACCACCTCTCCATTACAGCAGAAATGCTAATGTCCTCCACTCCAGTGAGTGCTTTGAGTGACTGCATCCTGACAGTTAGATGTGTACTGTTGAGCAGCATCACCCACAGATTGTATACATGTCTAGCTGTTATGGTGGTAATTACACTAGGAACACTGCCTAATAAGGCATTATAGGGGTGGAAAGACACTTAGCCAGTACCTGGAAACCCAGTGCTGACAGATGTAGGACATCTGTGGCAAGTCATTGAGTTCTGTCAATCATGTCATCCCAAGCAGAGAGATACTGGAACCCCTGAGAATGACACAAAACACATAATCCAATGTTGCAGTCAATCATCTATTGATAGTACCGCAGCATCATTCTGGGTGACAGCGGTATACTTCCAAGGCTACTGTCACACCTGCCTGGACCACATAATCAGAGAGTTCAACCATTTCTCTTGTCATGTAGTCCACGGAGGTGTGTCCCAGGTCATTTACACCGACATGGATATAGAGCGTTACTCGTAGTTGTTGTGGAGTGCTATAACTGGCTGTATCATGTGTTGGATGCTGGATTGTGACAGATATTTGGCTGTTACCCACTCCATATTCAACTTAGTGAGTGGGATATGTGTGTGCCTCAGTATTGAGTTACCCATGATCACTGTATTGTGCAAGGTGGTTAGTCTTAGGAGCTTAGGTTGAGGGGCATACTGTATAGGTTAAATATGTGTCCCTTGGCATGTGCCATGTCATGATGTCTGAGTGAGTGTCTGTCTTGCTGGTCTATGCTGTTTGGGTAAATGTCTATTAAGTGCCTCTGTGAAGGTGGGTGTGTGGCTTTTCACTGTATGTCATGGCTGTCAAAGTGGGTGCCATGGTGAGCTATGTGTTCCACATGCTGTGGTGCAGGTGTTGATCTTATCCTCTTGACCTGCTAGTCCAGTCTTTGCTGGAGAGTGCATATGTCCACATTGGGTGATATATGGGTAACTCTTACAGGTCTGAGTGTTTGGAGTTTAGAGGGGAGGGTTGTCTGAGTACATGAGGCAGTTGCAACAGTGCCTCAGAATGGACAAGTACACTTGGTTAATGGGTGAAAGCACAGAAAACTGCCGTTCAATCATCCCAGGAGGGGTGAACATAACTAGTGAGTACTGGGGCTACTTCAACGATGAATGAGTACTGCTGATGGCTCACAGGTGTGCCACACTTATTGATACAATAACCTGGTGAAGTGACAAGCCATAATACTATTTGAAGTGCAAGACAGAAATAATTAGCACAATGTAAGGGTGGAACTGAAGGCAGAAATTCTGCCACCTGTAATACTTTACCTCAGCTGTGCAGTTATCAGCAGCTTTGGTCATTTGAAAATTCAGTAAGCTCTGTAGCGCATGCGGTAACTGCGTAACACTACACTTGACATAACTCTAATCCCAATGCTGGAGAGAGAGAGAGTGTGTGTGTGTGTGTGTGTGTGTGTGTGTGTGTGTGTGTGTGTGTGTGTGTGTGTGTGTGTGTGTGTGTGAGTGAGAGAGAGAGAGAAATGTCCTGTCTGGCTTATACCATTTTTGACTTGTGTACTACCCTTCACACTTCCTCTTGCTCTAATCTAGTAGTCCTGTTGATGTCATCCACCTTAGAAGTACCTTTGGAGTCTGTGAAAATGTATAAGTTCTGTGGCATGTCTGATAACTGTGTAGCACTATAGTAGAAATAACTAGAAAGGCAGAAGTTCTCATCTCACTACTGGCAACTGTGTGTGAGTGTGCGTTTGTGTGAGAATCATGTAGTGAGTGGGTTATGCCATTTTTGACCTGTGTACGAACCTTTACACTTCCCCTCACTCCAATTTAGTAGTTCTGTTGATGTCATCCACCTTAGAAGTACATTTGGAGTAGGTGAAACTGTATAAGCTCTGTAGCATGTCTGATAACTGTGTAGCATTATAGTGGACATAACTAGATAGGCAGGGGCTCTAATCTTACTATTGGCATCTGTTTGGATGTGTGTGTGCTCTTGTGTAAGAATCATGTAGTCTGTGGGTTACACCATTTTTGACCTGTGTACTACCCTTTACACTTCCTCTTGTCCTAATCTAGTAGTCCTGTTGATGTCATCCACCTTAGAAGTACCTTTGGAGTCTGTGAAAATGTATATGTTCTGTGGCATGTCTGATAACTGTGTAGCACTATATTAGAAATAACTAGAAAGGCAGCAGTTCTCATCTCACTACTGGCAACTGTGTGTGATAGTGTGTTTGTGTGAGAATCATGTAGTGAGTGGGTTATGCCATTTTTGACCTGTGTACTACCTTTACACTTCCCCTCACCCCACTTTAGTAGTCCTGTTGATGTCATCCACCTTAGAATTACCCTTAGACTAGGTGAAAATGTATAAGCTCTGTGGAGCATCTGATAACTGCATAACACTATATTAGAAATAACTAGATATGCAGGAGTTCTAATTTCCCTATTGGTAACTGTTTGGATGTGTGTGTTTGTGTGAGAATCATGTAGTGTGTGGATTGCACCATTTGTGACCTGTGTGCTACCCGTTACACTTCCCGTCACTCCAATTTAGTAGTCCTGTTGATATCATCCACCTTAGAAGTACCTTTGGATGTGATGAAAATGTATAAGCTCTGTGGCGCGTCTGATAACTACATAGCATTATAGTAGAAATAACTAGATAGGCAGGAGTTCTAATCCCAATGCTGGCAACTGTGTGTGTGAGGATC